>NC_072734.1:160699879-160894282 GCF_026930045.1 Uloborus diversus | reverse complement strand
GAAGGTTACACTCTACCCCAATCCGATTCGACCCCATCCGCTCTCCAGGGTTACTATACAGCTCAATGGCCGCCTCACGACGCTGCTCCTCTAGCGAAAACAATCTCCAGGTTGCGGCAATATCCTACGCTTACACGCATACATACACGCACGTACACAGACACACAAACACATACACACACACCTACACACAACTACCCACACACTCATACCTGCACACAGACACAAACACACATGCCTACATACACATATACATTAGGGTGGAACGAAAAAAACAAAGTTTTTATTTTCGAATCGTAATAGTGCGGAAAAGTTGCGATTGGTGAAGACTTACAAAACAAAACAAAAATTTTAAAAATCGGATAATATCTTCCGATCCCGCAACGAGCCTGAATATTTGAAAAAATGAAAATTTTCGTGTTTTCTTAGTGATTTTTCAAAAATTTTGTTTTAATGTTTCTTTTAAAGGCTCTAAGACGGAAAAGTTAAGATTGGTAAAGCCTTCAGAAATAAAAAAAAATTGAAATCGAATAATACCTTCTAATCCGGAAACGAGCCTAAAAAATCGAAAAAGTTGAGAATTTCAGGGTTTTTTTCCGAAATTTTATTATTTTTGGTTCAATATACTTTTTTAGGCTACAGAACGGAGAAGTTACGTTTAGTGAAGACTTCAAAAAAAAAAAATGTATATATATATATATATAACTTTTTGAAATAAAACAATATTTTCCGATCGCGCAACGAACCTACATGTTTGAAAAAATGTAAACTTTAAGCCCTCTTTCAGCTTTTTTTTTATTTTAGTTTAACGAAGTTCGGTATGAAATACTAATGGAAGAACGTTTGTTTATGAAACAAATGTGATATTTCAGTATTAGCCTGCCTGTGAAATTGTCCACATGGCCCTTTAATCCCGCGAGACTTAATTTGTTTGTGCCGCTTAGTACAGTGTATGCATCTAATACGCCCCCTTAGCGCCTCACGATCTTGAATTTATGAGCTTTTTAGTTGGCTTGTGTCTATAGGTATCTTACTTAAATGAATAAAGCAGTCGTGCTGGCATCAGTGTTTCTCAATGTTTCTAATGTGCGTGTGAAGTCGATTTGCTCTGCTAAACGTGTTTCAAACATGAATCCATCTTTGCAGAAAAGAATTACGAGAAAGTCCTTTGAGGTCCCTATATTTGGCCACCCGAGACATTTGCCAACAAATAAGCTCCCTACTTATGAAAATGTACTTCAAAGTTGCTTTCAAGAGAGATTTGAGTTAGCTAGAAAAGTCAATAACACGAAAGTGAGTTTTTCCATTGTTAAGGACATAGTGGCACAAAAAGTTAAATGTATCTTTGATAAGGCCTCGATTCCTACATTTTCCCTGAAAAGAATTGCTCAGCTTATTGATATCTTCTACAAAAAATATCTCAATTTCATGAGATCTTACAACCGAGACAAGGATAAACCAAAGTTTAAAGAAAAGATTGATGAATTTAAAAGTGAAGCAAGGAAACTCTTTGACGTCTCTGCGTGTAAGTGCGTAATGAATGTTATTTGCACTTGTAAAAAGACCTCAAACATTTGTGAATGTCCAATTTACATGAAATGTACGTGTGAAAAATCTAAAAAGATACCGATCTCTGAACAAAGATTTCTCTATCTTCAGAGGAAACATGGCATAGGAAAAATTGGAACTTTGGACCAAAAGGAAACAAAAAGGTTGAAAAAGAGATTTCAAAGAAAAGCCTATGCCTTAAAACGAAAAGTTACTGAGTGCGTTTCAGTCATGAAAGATGAATCTGATCTTTCAAATGAAGAACAACCAAATTGTTCAGTCAAGAGAGAAACTTATCGTGCAACTGCTGCCATAGCATCCAGTGTGCTTCAAGACGTTGGCTTAGTGACTGAAACAGATACTTCTAAAGTTGTTGATAGACAAAAAAAAAAAAAAATAGGAGAGAAAAGAGCCAAAATAGAAAAGATCTGCAAAGTGGCATTAAACAAGACTCCGTTCGGGGTATTTGTTTTGACGGAAGAAAAGATGATACTTTATATATAGGTAAGATTGAATCAAAACAATTTCGGCGAACAGTGAAAGAAAAGAGCATTATTCTACTATCAAAGAACCTAATTCCGTTTATATTGGTCACGTGTCTCGAAACTCAGGATCAGCCAAAGACATAGTGAATAGCATTGTTTCATATCCAAATGAACAAAGAATTTCACTAGATGATTTAGCCATCGTAGGTTGCGATGGTACTAAAATCAATGCTGGGTGGAAAAGTGGCGCGATTCGTCAATTTGAAATTTATATTGGACGACCATTGCAATGGGCTATTTGTTTATTACATTTCATTGAGTTACCTTTTCGCCACCTTTTTCGATATTTGGATGATGGAACAACTGGCCCAAATTCGTTTTCTGGACCAATAGGAGAACAACTCAGAGGTTGCGAAAAAACTGCCAGTAATAGATTTTCAAGCAATTGACTGTACGATTCCAGATGTAAACAGAAAGTTCTTGAGCAAGGATCAAAGATATCTTTTAGATATATCTCAGGCAATAAAGGGTGGCAATTGCCCAAATGATTTGTCAAATCGTGACCCCGGCCCACTCTCACATTCCAGATGGCTCACTTGTGCAAATAGAGTCTTTAAACTGTACGTAAGTGTATCGATCCCATCAGGTGACTTAAAAGACATAGTGACTTTTATTTTGAGATGTTTTATGCCGGTCTGGTTTGAAATAAAAAACCGCAAAAATTTCACAGACGGTGCCATTCATGTTTACAGAACAATTCAAACCTGTCGATACTTACCTGACAATCTAAAACAAGTTGTTTACCCTGTCATTGAAAGAAACGCATTCTTTGCGCATCCCGAAAACTTACTAATGGCAATGGTGTTTGATGAAAGGAGGCACATAAGAAAACAAGCGTTTAAAAACGTCTTAAAAGCCTGGGAGTCTGTTTCTAAAGGCAAAAGCATTAGAAACTTTGTCATTTCATCTCTAAATTTCGAAGCAGAAGATTACACAGAAATTATTAATTGGAACACGACAAAGCTATCTTCTCCACCTTTTCTTCGAAAAGTTCCTAAAAAGACATTGAAAATCTTATTGCAACAGGCACTATACCCGACTGGGATATAAAATTATTCCCCTGCCATACGCAAGCTGTCGAAAGATGTGTGAAACTAGTGACGGATGCTTCACTCAAAGTGTGTAGATTTAAATCAAGAGATAGCTACATAAGAGCAACATTGAAATCTAGGTCAATTATGCCCGAATTTTCCAAAAAATCTGATTATAAATTAGCTTTAACAAGTAACACTTAAAACATTAAGACTTGTATACTGGATTGTAAATTTGGAAAATATTTTATAGCTTTCTATTATTTGAAAATGTTTCATTGTTGTAAAGAATGGTAGTTTTGCATGTTTAGAAGATACCTTAAAAGTCAAGAAATAAATTAATGTTTATGTGTAATATAGGGTTTTTTAAAAGGCTTTTCCCTGTAACACCGGGGGAAAAACAAGAAGAACAATTTAATTTTTAATCACTATAAGAAAAGATGAAATTCCCCCTTTTTTTTACTTTTCGTGCTTGTTCCTGGATCAGAAGGTATTATCTGATTTCAATATGTTTTTTTAAATTTCTGAATGCTTCAGCAATCGCTACTTTTCCGTCTTAGAGTATTAAAAAGAAACGTAGGAGCAAAGTTTTTAAAAAATCGCAAAAAACACATGAAATTTTCCATTTTTTCAAATTTTTAGGCTCGTTGCGGGATCGGAAGATATTATCCGATTTTAAAATTTTTTGTTTTGTTTTGTAAGTCTTCACCAATCGCAACTTTTCTGCCCTATTACAATTCGAAAATAAAAACTTTGTTTTTTTTCGTTCCACCCTAATATACATACCCCTACACACAAACACACATACCCGCCCCCCCCCACACACACACAAACACACACGCCTACATACACACACTCGTGATTGCGAAAAACATGATTTGAATTCAAGAGGTCAAAATTCAATTTTTTTTTTTTTTTTTAAGAAATTACATTGCTTATTGTTCTCATTTGGCGGTTTTGATGCTCCTATGATTTTATTCCCCCTCCCTCTGCAGCACCACTGTCGACCGGCCCCTGCCGATGCTGCTAATCTAGCGAAAACCAAAACCAGGTTGCGTCCATATCCTACACACACACACACACACATACACCTGCACACACACATACACATACACACCTACCCACCCACACACACACACATATACAAACACGTACCCATACACACACGTACCCACACACTCATGCCTGCACCAGACACAAACACTCACTCCTACATACACATGATTACGAAAAACAAAATTTGAATTCCATATGCCAAAATTTAATTTTTTTTTTTTTTTTTTTTTTTTTTTTTTTTTTTTTTTTTTTTAAATGTTTGAAGCGATCCACATGTTTGCTGTTGTTCTCGGTTAATACTTAATTACAATGAATCAGATATCTATATTGAATCAGAGCACCTTGGATGTTATAGGTAAGGTGTGGGGGGTGGGGGTTGAACCCGAGTCAAAGTGAACGTCCTCCGGTGCATGCGCATTCGATGTGAGTGTGTGTGTGTTTATATTTTTTTTAACGTTCAAAGCGTGTGAAGCAATTGGTAAAAGTTTGCTGAAAGAATTTACAATCAATAGTATTTTATAATTAACTTTGAATTCATATCATCTCAGAAGATGTAGGTAAGGAGGGGGAGGGGGCGAATCTTTAGCCAGACTTAACGCCCTCCTCCTCTTTCCTACCTGTGCACTCTCGAACCTGTTGTGCGCCTTCTTTTTTTTTTTATTGTGCCTTATATTTATTTATTTATTTATTTATTTTTGATTTCACAAACTTTTTTTTTTGTACTCCCCCCCCCCACACACACACGAGGTTGGCGCCTTCTCGAGGGATCCAGTCTGCCCCTGACTTGAATTTCAAAAGTAAGACATTTTAAGAATTTTTTTCAAAGCTATTCGCGAAAAATAAACAAACAATTAATATTTTGGCACATTCAAAAAATTATTACACTTAATAAACCTGATTTTTGAAATCCTTTTGTCGTGCGCCAATGTTTCCCACGGGTCAGCTAGTTTATCTTAATGAAACTTATGTGGATTAATTTATTTCTGCTTTGATTATTTCAATTAGAATTATTTTTATTTGTTTTAATACAATTTATTTTTGTAATAGTTTACTGTCTCACCACGAATTGTTTGGAAAGGCAAACATCTGGTTTACAGGCGGAAATGAACGCATCTATTAGTTTTCAGGGACGTGAACTCATGCAGATAGACTCGTCTTAACTAGACGTTTGTCAATTCCTTACAATCCGTGGTTAGACTGTATGCTACTCAGGTTCGATCCCAGCCAGTCGAAGATACACCGTCTTCATTAATGGTGATTGGTGACTGAGGGACGTTAAATATGCTCGTGGTCACAAAGTTCTCCAAGTGAGACGATACCTCTGGGGTGCTGGACCAGGGATTGCTCGGTCTCTGGTCTGGATAAAAAAAATCAGAGCTGTCTTCAGGGCCCCGTCCAAATGGTTAAACCACAAATAGTGGTAGGTACGGGGGTCCCTGGAGTGAAAAGTGAAAAGTATGCTACTTGGTTGATTTTAATGCAGCATATGAACATTTAATTGATTTGAAATGAAATTATTAAAATTGATTTAATTAACTATAATTTATTTTAATAGAGTTTAGTTTAATTTATGCCAACTTGATTGATTTTAATTTAATTTATGTAGATTTGATTAAATACAATGCAAATTATTTCGCTTTATATTAATTCGATTAATTTTAATTTAATTTTTTCATTGTACATTTGATTAATTTGTGTGTTAAAAAAACCTTTCAAACTGCGTTTGACACCATTCTTGCAGATTTTTATGTAAAACGACACCTGAAACCAAATATGACCTCGCTTTCCCCTATCACCCCCTTTCTCTGTTTTCGACTGTTAAATAGCCATTATTTGTATTTGGAGGGGAAGGGAGCAATATATTGACTAATTCATCTGCTGGGCTAGAGAAGTGAAAAGTTCAAAGCATGAACATCAGGCTTATTGGGGTATTTCTGCTAAATTTTTTTCAAAATCATCAAAACCAATTTTTTTTTTTCAAAGGGGTTTGTTTTACAACTTTTTCAATTATTTTACGCTGTAAAACTCACTCCTATGAGCCCAATGGTCGAAAAAAATATAAAAAAATTGTATCAGGAAAAAAAATATATTGGAATCATTGAATGTTGCATACGAGTCGCAAAGGCAGTGAAGAGACTTCCCGTATAATTTATATTTATTCAAGATTCAAGTTACATTCATTGATCAGGATCAAAAATGAAATTAAGTGTGCTTAAAATAAAGCAATAATGTTTATTTGAGGATGCACCACTACACGCCTCATCGTTGTAACCGTCTCACTGCCTCATAGCATCAATCACTGTTTACGAAATCAACGACAAGATATATATGATTTATTGTTTCAGCATTTCGTTTATGCATTTGGTTCATAGAAGAACACAATCAATGGGGTCGTTTCTAAAATTTTAAAAGCATTTTTTTCTGAAAGAGCATGCTTAAAAACATAGGATCTGACCATTTTCTAAATAATTTGTTTAAGTTTAATATTTAAAAAAATTACTTAAATCGGCTCGCTTTCAATGTTTATGCTTCTGTCCGATGACATCACAAATGATGAAATGCCATTCCGTGGGGCCATTCACAGAGCAAAATATTTAATTCGCATTTACTCACGATTGGCAACGATATGATTGGTAGCAAGCGTAGAGCGCAATTTTAATTCGCTTCTTGACTATCATAACGCAGAATCGCGGTAGAAAGATGCGGCAAAATGCATCATTTGTGACGTCATCAAGACCATGCCTTGTTTCAAAAATCGGACATTTTAAAAAATTAATTAAAAAATAACTGTTGGGAAAATGAAAGTGATTTCTGGGTCCATGTTTTTTTTCCTGCTTATTCTATCAATTTCAGTGACAAAATGTACTACTTTTGATTGAAGGAAACAATCCCATTGTCAATAAAGATTATTTGCTAAAATTTGTAAACTGACATAAAGTTATACTCAATATTTAATTTATACCATAAATAAGCTTTCTCAAGAGAGAGAAAAAAAAGGTTCTCGTAATATTTGTCAATTTCTATAGATGGTACTTTAGCACCGCCTAGACACAGAAAAATAATAAAAATTTTAACTATTTTTGTGAAGGCAACGTTTCACAAGCCCATGCAAACCATACATTCATATTTTGAAATTTTCATTAAAATCAAAATTTTGTGAAACGCAGAACCTCCCTGATAAGAATTTAAATTTTTTATCTTCACTTTAACTCAATCTGCAATAAATTTGTTTTGATTCATGATGACAAAGACTAACGAATTTCCGAGCAAGTTGTCGGATTATACGAATGATTGCAATGGAAAATGTGAGTTGAAAGCAGAAAAATCGAGTGAAGGACGAAACGAAAATTATAACATCTTGGAGCACGAGGTTTCTGAAGTTTGCATAAAGAGTAAAAAAGTGCGTTCATCTAAAGCTAACACGACCTATAAAGGTGATTATTGTCGGAAAAAGACAGCACAGAATACTCAGAAAATAACTCCACCGTATTCAGCCATTTTATTTTCAGACAAACCATTTGCTAGTTCTACTTCTTACAGAGAAGAATACCATACTTTCAAAGATACAGAACGACTGGCACATAAAGGCATAACCATTGTTCCTAAAGTGCATTTAGCATTAAGTGGAAGTAAATTCGAAGGTAAAAGCGAAACGAAAGACAATTTCGTTTATCGATTCGCAAAACGACCCAAACAAATCAGTTGGCTACTCAATGGGCAAGAAAACTTTTTCTCCTCTTCGAATGACTTCTCGTCTTCAACGACATATTCATCGTCTTTTAAAATGCCAAAAGTAACCTCAAAAGCGAAGATAATACAACCAAAATCTCATTTTACTCAAACATCTGTGCCTTTCAAAAGCATCTCTCAATACATGAACGACTATAGCAAATATCTGAAAAGGTAAAAATTTTGCACTATATTATAATGCACGCAGTCGGGGAATTATTTATGACGTGGAATACTTGGTACGTTTTCAAAATTTTTCGGCAACTTTCAAAAAAAAAGACCTAGTCTGTCTGTCAAATAATGCTAAAAACACAATGTTTCTAAAATTTTAAGTAAATGCTCAAATTTTAAACAGAAAAGTTTATTGAAAAAAGACTAAAAGCTCCATAAAATTGAATAACAATCCACCAACAAAATAAAACAGCATTGAAAACTACACGAAATATAAATTGTTTGGTCCCTCTTTGTCTATCTCACAATTACGTAAATCATTAACCATGTGCATTTATGATTCGTTTCAGAGCCCCTCATAGTTGTGACATGGTAAATTCGCTAATGGCAGAAAGAATAAAAATTCTCCTTTTAGGAAGTTTTTTGCGATTAATAAGTCATTATTTTTTTCATTGTTATTATGCATAACTCTTTAAGAAATTGAGAGCCCCTTAGGAAGATTTGGTCCCAGGCCCAGGACTGCAAGCTTTTCGTTGGAACGGAACGTAAAAAGAGTGTTTATGCTTTTTCAAATATACATAAGTTTTTAACTAATTCGATGGTTCAAAAATTGGTGCGGCTTAAAATAAGCTGCCTAACAAAACGGGGGCTCTAAGCTATAGCTTGCATAGTTTGTACGTAAATCCAGGCCTGTAGATAATTGATGCATCGAACGAAAAAAAATGTTTCACTATACTCTTTAGATTGCTACCTATTTAATTTTTTTAAACATTTTTACATAATTCATGTGCAGCGCCCGATCATTCTGAGATTGCACATGGGGCACAGAGCACATTTCTAATTCAGGACCCCCCTAGGGTCCGACTAAGATTTTTGAAGACACTGGGCATGAAATTCATTTTGTGCTCTCTCCCTCCCTCTATTCCCACTTATTCTATGTCATGAAGGTATAAAATATTTCGATTCTAACTTTCGAGACTAAACTTGGAGTGGTATTGGGATTTGCAAAGAGATCAAATTTTTAAATTGAATTTTTATCAACAAATAAGAGATTTTTTCCTTGTCTTGGCACGTGCATAAATATCGATTATATCATTGTACTCTAGATTCTGCTTGAAATCATTATTTTTAATTAGCATGATAAATTAAGGAGAATTTGGGCCCCCTGAAATCAAAGAAGAGGGGCCTGTGCCCCGAATGCCCCTGCGGTAATCAGGCTCTGTTCGTGTGTTTCAAGGTAAGAGTAAAAATTTCACTTGCTAAATGTGAAAGTGTATGTGCAATTATATTTTATGGAAATACTGGTCGCTCTGCAATTGTATTTTTAGGTGAAATATGTTTATGCAGTAGCAATTTTTAGCATGCATGCAATATTCCGTTATTGTATTCAAAGAGCTTATCAATGATCTTACACTTTTAAATCATTTTAGGAGCAACCCAGAAAACCGAGTGAAAGTAAACCGTTATACTGCTCCAACTATTCCTATGGAAATTTCTACCACTCACAAGGATAACTTTTCTTACAAAGAACTCCCTCCAAAAAAGAAAAAGGTGTGGAATCCTAATCATCATATTTACAAAATGTACCAGAACTGGAAGCCAAGCAAGAGATGCTTTCCGAGTCAGCAGAGACGTGATATTATCACGGGAGATGTTTTCGGCTCTCAAACGCATTGCGATAAGATACCCTTAATCGAAAACAACTGCCAATTCTGCGGAAATGCTAAAAGTATTACTTAATAAAATTTGGAAGTGGTACTTGAGATTAACATGATTTTAGTTGATTAATTCTAAATTTATAAGAAGGAAAAAAAAAAAAAAAGAAAAACTGCTGGGACAATCAAGAAGTATGGTTAAGAAAAATAACAACGCCGCCGTCTCGTAAAGTTCACGAATAAAATAATAATAATAAAATAAAAACTTTGAACCCATTACACAAGTGTTTTATAAAATCTCTATCTCTATATAATAAAACTAGTATGTTGTGGCCATCACGAAACTTTCTTCTATATTTTTCTTTTTTTTTTCTGATCCCTCCCCATGCTTGACGAGGAAGCAATATTCCCAACAAAAACAAAATTACACATGCAAAAACTTGACGACCATCCCAATGTCTGAATTATTTTAAAAGCAAAGCAAAGAGCGAAAATTGAAAGTTATTTTAAAAGCCTTGCTTGAATTAATTACAAATATTTTATTTGTTAACAAACATAAGATGGCAACAGTTAAAAATTTTAAATCATTGAGATAATATTTCCGATCATTTCCATTCAATTAAAATCACGAGAAATACGCAGACGACAATCTATTACGATTTATCTTTCTTATTGTTGCATTAATAAAGCTATTTTTATTCAAAAAAAAAAAAAAATCAACACCTCTTGGAGCGATTGGCGTCAAAATTGAACCAATGCCTGTTTACGTATGGATTCACATATATTCCAAATTTCAACCAGAACGCAGCATTACTTCTTGAGATAGGGCACTCACAATGGAAAAAAAGAACGGGCGATTGCGCTACCCCCTTTTTAGCTGTTGACACCAAAATAAAATCAGCTCTTATACCCACTAAGGACTACTTGCCGATAAATTTTTCTTTCATTCTGTTCATTATTTCTTGAGATACAGCAGTCACAATCGACGACAAAAAACGTTCTATAGCTCAACCCCCGTTTGAGTTATTGACACCAAAATTGAATCAGCACCTGTTCCTGTTAATGACAACATATGGACCAAATTTTGTCTGATTCCGCCAGTTACTTCCTGAGGAATAGCAAGCACGCGTAACTCAAAAAACGTCCCATTGCTCCACCCCCCTTGGAGGAATTCGCGCCAAAAACCAATGGGCACAAGTTCACATAGGGGCACATATGTGTACCAAATTTCGTTCGATTTCATGCGGTAGTTTTTGCTGTAGAGCGGCCACAAAAAACTGGTCACACACAGACGTGACACACACACATACACACACACATACATACACACACACATACATACACACACACATACACACACACAGACAGACAGACATTTTCCAAAAATAGTCGAAATGGACTCAGCACACCTCAAAACGTTCGAATCCGTCAAAATTCGAAATTCGAAAATTTGCACGAATCCAATACTTTCTTCTATGTATTAGATATAGAAGAAAGTAAAAAAAGAAAAGAAATGTTAAACAAATTTAGAGATTCTCTCTGTGGAGGGCCCCCATAGCACCTAGGGGACCCCATTGTACCTACAGCCTTGAAATTTTGTACAGAATTACTTCGAGCCCCGAGGATTTGCATCTGAGTGGTTTATTTTAAACGAGCAGTACCCGCACGGCTTTGCCCGTAGTAGAAAATTGAAAAGTCATTTGGTTCGCCTTCGCCTGTATATTTACAAATAATGGATGATAAATTTCTCGCCCTTGTTATGTTAATTTGCTCGCCCTTGTTATGTTAATTTGCTCGCCCTTGTTATGTTAATTTGCTCGCCCTTGTTATGTTAATTTGCTCGCACTTGTTATGGTAATTTGCTCATCCACGTTATGGTAATTTGCTCGTCCACGTTATGATAATTTGCTCGTCCACGTTATGATAATTTTCTCATCCATCGGATGATAATTTGCTCGGTAAAATGTTCTTAAAAATTGGAATAGAAAAAGAACAAATTCGAATTTTCGAAAAATCGCTTCGAGGTGCACACCCTCATGCTACAAACTAATTTTGTACCAAATTTCATGAAAATCGGTCCAACGGTGTAGGCGCTATGCATGTCACAGAGATCCAAACAGAGATCCGGACTAATATCCCGACAGATATCCAGACAAACTTTGAGCTTTATTATTAGTAAAGAAAAGATAAAGATTTCGAATTAATTTTTTTTCGTAATTGATTAAGTTAAAATTTCCATTTATTACCTATTGAAGGGATGAAAAATTTCCTACATTCCTGAACACTATATGCCATTCGAAAGAGCTTTTTTTCTGCACCAGATTGAGCTTGTTCCTATTTTCTGAACGGCAGATATAAGGGTTTTTACTAAAAAAAAAATAGTTTAGTGAAAGTCCTAGGCTCAACTAAATTCAAGCCCACAGAGTAAAATATTTCCAGAGACTACACATTCGAAAGCGACTTTCCAAACGTACAATACGGCAGTTTTGCTAGGTTCAAGAGGCCCTTTAGCTGTGAAATTTGGTACAAGTTAGTTTGGACTTTGGGGGACGAGATGCTCTTAGAATCGTTTCTTTAAAAATGATTTTGCTAAACCGCTAAACGTATTTTTATCAAGTTCTTTTTGTCTTCGGATTGGGGTGGGATTTCAAAAATTTTCTAAATTTAATGAACTCTTTACTGAAATTCTTATTTTCTACGGGAAGGGGAGCGCGATTTTTATTTTGTTCTAATCTAATCGTAACGTATATTTTAGTCTGATTCTTCTTAATAGGCACTTTAAATCTTCGCGAACCAAATAGGATTGCGAAGCAATCTTCGGGGGTTGGTGAGCCCGAGCGGCAGAGGGCAAAGTTCCCTAGTTTTTTAAATAAATACTGACGAAGAAGGAGAAGCATTTTAATCATTTTCTAAAATTTCAAGTAAAGATTGCTTAGCCGGCCCGACGAAAGGCTATGTCAGCCTAGTCGGAAACTAGGGATCCGAGCCTTTGGGGGTGGGGGGGGGGCGACACTGACGCAAAAGAAAGGAAGAAAGAAAAAGAGGGGAAAACTCCGCATAAGAGAAAACGTAAAGATTAAGTCAAATTTACTCTTTTGGTATTTATTGTTGTGGCACTTAAAATGGTGTTAATTGTTTTCTAATAAGCAGTTTTGATTCTCTTTTCTTTGTATCCCCTTTTTTCTCTCCCCCTCTTCTTCTTTTTTTTCCCATTTTCTTTTCTTTCTTCTTCCTTTTTTTTCTTTCCCCCTATTATTTTCTTTTTTTCTTCAACTTTTTCTTTTTTTGGGGGTGGGGGACGGGAGGGGCCCGGCGACGTAACTGACAAGGGGCCCGCCTTGGGTCTCTGCGGCCCTGTTGCACAGCGCTCCCGGATGGCTCTGAGGAGAAAGTTGCACCGATGTATCTTAAGATCCTTTGCTTCTTGATAAAGATCTGGTACTCATTTGTAAGAAAAGTAACTCTCTTGAAATTTTCCAGATGTCTTTGTTGGCAGATCCGAGTCTGCGTATTAACCTCCAATCAAAACTTAAGTTATAACTAGAAATAAAACTGAGTATTTCAAGAGATGCTAGAAAATAGTACCAGCAATCAAATTGAAAATATCTTATTTATTCTTGTTTTGTACATATTAGTGCTCCAGTAGTCAACTACTGGCTGGTGGTCAACCACTGGCGAATCACCCTATTCTTTGAAAATATTAGGACAGCCCATTTTTTTATAGGAAGAAAAAGAAAGGAAAATTTGACAGATGTTTCAGAACGGCTTCTGTTATCAGCAACACATCGAGTTCAAACGAGTTAACTTCGAAGATCACGCGAGATCACTCCGTAAGATCATCTATAAAAAGAGTTCAAATCACTCTCGGAGTATTTATCACATGTTATGCACGTGCCGTTAATCTTAAAATCATCCCCAAGCCGGCTACCATGGATTTTTGAAAAGGGGATCGTATTGTAATATAAAATGCTGCAAGCTAATTCTATGCTTTTAAATTCTATGTAAGAATCTGTAGAGCCCCTAATTAAGCAGATTCTTAATTGTGTGAACACAAAGCGGCACCTATATTTTTCTTTGCTTTTTTAGAATGCTTGCAAAATGCTAGTTTTGAAAGGATGTAAATTTTTACATCTTTTGGTGTTATTTTCACCTTTTATCAGATGTGATGTAGATGTGGAAATGTTAATTAGAATGCGATTAAATATACAGTGTAGCTCCTAAAGTCTCTTTTACCACCCTCTTAACTTTGGAATGGCTGCTGCTATATTCTTAAAAGCGGTGTCTAGGTATAGTAAAAAAGAAATGGGCTATTGAATAAAACCAGCGATAGCATCACCTGGTGCTTCTATCTCGAAAACGGAACGAGATAGGAAAAAAAAGTAATTTACAAATTTGGGGAGCAACCTAGATTTAGTACGAAAATATACATTGGGGGCATAAATGTAAAGACGAGTGATATACGAGGCACTTTTAGATATTATCTTTCAGTGACTACCATTTCGTCATTTATCTCAAATCGAATTTCACCCTCTAAATTTAGTTTCATATTTGATCTATTAGCAAAAAATATATCAAGTAAAATATCTAGGTAAGCTTCACAAATTCTCATGAAAATTCCTTGTTTAAGGGAAAAAACCTTTTAATTTCCTTCCCCTCTTATCAATACAGTTAAACAAACGTAGAATACCTAAAGAAGAGTTTGCTAAATCGGTTAATCCAGTGATAAGATATAGACAAAGAAGAAGAAAAAAGTCTATTCACGAATTGATAACCTTCCTATTTGATGTCAGTTGCAAATTTACCCAGTGCAATAATCTCTTCGACTCCACTCCACATTACCAAATTTAAGTGGAAGATGTAAAAAAGATGTGTCAAATTTCAGAAAAATCCCTTTGAGGCGCACATTTTTAAGTTCCAAAATTGTACGAAGATCGGTTGAAGGTTCGTCGTTGCTTGAAATGCAGGTAAAGTCTGTCCGCGAAGAGTTGGCCCTTGGCCCTGCCCTGTTTCAGAAGTGTCCATTTTCTTAAAAGGACGATATAGAGAGGAAAGTTGAAGAACGGACTTTGTAAGTGCGTCATTGGTTCCAGAGCTTGAATACGTCACCTTGCAATTAAAAAAAAATAGCAAATGAATGATTTGTGCGGTCAAGACAGGTGTCATCCTACGTAAGTGGGTGGGCCTTTGTTTTACTTCTTTCAGCAGCCATTGGTCAGAGATAACAACGCCTCCTATAACTAATTTCAGTTGAAAATTGGCGAGAGTAGGTTTGCAATGAAGAATGCAAAGCTTGTGATTTTTACTTTTTCACCAACTCAATGCAGTTATTGCTACAACTTAAATCTTACAGATCTAAAGAACATCTCGCATAACGAAAATATGCAAGAAGTACATTTTTTTTTTCATATCGCCAAAATGTTGCTAAACTCCAAAATATGGCACACGTCCTTTTCTTCCTTCTCTACCTATTTTAAGGTATAGACTTACTTTTCAAATAATTGACAAGGGTCATTTGTTCACTGTCGAACTACATCTTACTACTATTATATATGCGAAAGTTTGTCTGTATGGATGTATGGATGTATGGATATTTGGATGTATGGATGTATGGATGTTTGTTACTCTTTCACGCAAAAACTACTGAACGGATTTTGATGAAACTTTACAATAATATGGCTTATGCATCAGAATAACACATAGGGTAGTTTTCGTCCCGTTATGGGGGGCAAAACCCCCCTTAGGGGAGCAATAAAATACAATTTTCGTATAAATTCTCTAATATGGGGATGAAAAAATACTTGCACATATTTACATTATATGTCCATCGAAAGCTCTGATTTTTCTGCTGAAGATGGCACTTATTCGAAATTTCTAAGTAGAATAAAAAACGAGTTATGAGCTTTTTAGTTCCATGTTCGAAGGCTTTCCTAAACTCAATACAGTATTTAGTGTATCATCTCAACTCCCTGTCGATAGCGACTATTGTTGTATTGTTGCTATCTTTGCTTTTCGTGACTGTTCAAGGCTTTTTTCAAGTCAAATCTTGAAGTAAGATTTTTGCACAAAATTGGCAAATAATACATGATTTGGCTGATCATTTTCCATTTAAACGGAACTTTAATGTAATTAAAGTTCTTTTTTACTGTGTTAAATAATCCAGCAAATAAATTAGGCAAATCCATAAACAGCACAAAAACTTCCATTAATTTTTCCTTTTTGCATAATTTCAAACAATCGCCAAATTTTACCACTTATTTTGGAAACATTTCGGATGAAACTCTTTAGCGCCATTTTATGGTGTCCAAAAGTATCTCAGCACCTGGCGATAATATCTTTGTAACGAAAATTAATATATCGTTTTACAAAGTAAGGAAAGAAGGAGGGAGCATCATCGAAGGTATCCCAAAACGATTCCCGCAAATTCGGTAAAATCGCACCAAGAGCCCACAATGATTGAAATTTCCCAAAATAACTAAAGCAAGTATAAGGGGATTACGAGCAACGTCAATAGCAATACAGAGATGGTTTTAGACTCCATGTTAAAAAAAAAAGTATCAACAGATTAATCTTTTTAAATATGAGAAGAATAATTTCATGTTTTGGAAATTTGTATATGCTTAAATATAGTACTTTCGTTTCTAAATCAATATTATTTTGTTCTTTATACTTATTGCTATTTTACTTTTATGGGTAAGGAAGAAACTCTACTTTTAATCATGTCAAAAAGATGTGTTTTAAATTCTTTCACTTAAACCAGAAAAAAAAAAGCAAGTAACGATTTTTTCTCATAATTATTACTGACCCAGGCAACGCCGGGTATTTTTGCTAGTAATTTATATTCTTTCAATAAAGACAGTAGTTTCAGAAGTTGTGTTGGAAAATTATTCACCCCAGCTTTTTCTGCTCTGTGCCTGTTGGAAAAGACGCGCGTAATGCTGCGGCAAATGTAATTTATCTTTCCACTGTACAGCTTAGTTATTGCTTTCAAAATTCTGTGTTATCAACTTTACTATGGTAAAAGAAGAAAAAAAAAAACATAAAATATAGTCAAACACATCCTGATATCTCGGTAAGGGGGGGGGGGAATCTGGCATTTATTAAAAATCCTATGTATTTACAATAGTTATTTCGAATTTTATCTTTCTTCATCCCTTGATATGTCGAAATTCAAGAATCGCGCGTTCAATGGCGGTCAGTGCCTTCCGCTACGCAGTTGTGCATAGTTGTACTATATCTATGGTTTCAATTGCAGTTTTTCCGGGACAATGTTTGTAATAAAACTAGTTCCGGAGACATTTTCTGGAGTTTCTTCTTCCTTTTCCCTGAAAATTTTCAGAATGGGGGGGGGGAAGCAGGCAACGAGGTAGGAAGGGGGAAAAATCGTACATATACAACAGATTGAAAATATAAATTTAAGGACATAGCGACAACAAATCCCATAGACGGCAGGTGCACCAAAAAAGTGGGGGGTGAATGGTCAAAAGAAGTGCAGAGGTAAGGGAGTGTGGCTACTGAAGCTGGTTTTAAGTGCCATTCTTACGAAATAAGATTAGAAAAGTTCATTTATTTGAAAATTTTAGTTTTTACTTTCGAGAAATAAATCAGTCCACCCTATAAAAAGTCATTTCTCAATCTATTATTCATTTTCAACTCTCAAAAGTGAGATGGTAGTTGCCCCCCCCCCCCCCTTCCACGAGCCGCCTATGCCGAATCCCGTGCTTCACCTTGAACCGTAAAATTCGTCTAATTTGAAGCTTTTATCAATAAGCGCTCTCATATAATCATGTGGTATAGTTCGGTTATCCATTCGGACAAAATGTTTTCAACGGGTTGAAAGAAAATCTTGTAGAGAGAGATGTGTGCTGTCAAACTTTTGTACAGCTGCTTTCATTGAGACGAGATTGGGAGAGAAGGCGTTACACTTCCTTGACGTCAAGGTAATTAGTTTCACCATCGTTTACTTTCCGTGTGATCACGTCATCAGTAAAAGGATTGATTTTTCTTTTTTTTTTGTGTGTGTGATACAACGCGCATTCGTTTTTTGAGTCGACTGTCGATAACTCGAATATTCTTTCATCTCGAAGTTTTCATTCGGTCCCAAAATAATTTAGTGTTTTCAATAAAATTGTCTCTATATCTCGAATGTACTCCTTCGAAGTCAAAGTTTTTACGAGAGTTTGGTTTCCATTTTATGCATAATGAGCTGATGTAAGCATCACATGACTTCCTTTTACTCCAATTTAATGTCATTTCCCCGTTACTGGCAATTTTAATGTGATTCAATAGTTTACTCTCTAAATATCACCAACAGTGGCCAAATTGAAATCAGATTTAAAAAAAAAAAAAAAAGAAAAATAATTTGAATTCTGAAATTTTGAATTCAAATTATGTTTTTGCAATTACGAACTGAGACAGGACCCTACTCATTGGAGTTATTGTTTCTAGAAACGGCTCCTGCCCCCCCCCCCCCAAGTCTGCCTCTCCTCGCGGGCGGTTACGTGTGCATAGTTGTGTGCAGGCCCGGACTGGCCATAGACTTGACCGGGACTTTTCCCGGTGCGCCCTCTCGAAAGGCGCCCTTCTGTTCTTTTCTTATTTTTCAAAACAATGTTTTAGCAAAATGGAAATAAATTATGTGGAACCAAGAAGTGATTTTGCGTGAGAATATTTTCACATGCAAAAGCAATGTTCTTCTTATTTATATAAACGTTCCCTTTTATTACCCTCATAAAGGCAATTAATCCCCTCTCCTTTCGTAAACGGTCTGCTCCCAGGGCATCGTTTGGGGCTTATCTTTTGCTCCAAGTTTCAGTTCTGAGGACAAAAGCGGACCTATGGTGTTTCCCCAATAAACCCCCCTTAAAAATATTATTATTTGAATTCCTGCATTATATTATTACATTGATATAATACAATGCAGGAGCAGCATAAAATGTAATAATATAATGATATAATATTTTATCATTATAGTATTACATTTTATGCTGCTTTTATATCATTTCCGGAAGTTTTTTAATGTGTGTGTTCCCTCAGATGAAGCTCGATACCGCCCCCCCCCCCTCGCTATCCTGCTGATTTGTGAAGATTATTATTAATTAACTTTGTATCAATAAAACAATACAATTCATTATGAGCGAAACGAAGTTTGAGTTTGAAGAAGGAATGTATAACAATGTTGTTAATAAGTAAAACGCAAAGCTATTACTAGTGACGCCGCGAAGGGGGGGGGGTGGCCGCTTAGGGTTTGACTGTCTGAGGGGTGATACCCAAAGTGGAATTGCAAGTTTTTGAAAAAATGAAGCTAAAATGCATTTTTAAAACTTCTAATTTCAAAATTTTACAGGGGGTGGGACCGCCCGGACCCCAATATTTCCCACCCCACACCATGGAATCAATACATACTACTATACTCAGAATTAGGTTCATATTGTCAATACTTAGACCTAGTAGTGACCTCTTATAACAAAAAACTGAAAACCCATTATCTTTCCCTGTGTGAGATATGTTTAAAGTAATTACGGGGCCAACAATTTCAAAGACCCCCTTACCTTTTTGATCTCTCGACGCACACATGCGTTTAGGGCAAGTTACATAAAAAGCATTCGTAGTTTTTATTTGCCTTTTGTATATTATCCCACATAAAATTTTGTTTTTCACAAATACAGTTGTTTCTGAAAATTGTAAAATTTTCATGTTTACATAGAATTGGAAAACTTTTTTTTTTTTCGTTTAGAGGGAGAAGGGGGGGGGGTGACACATCACTAATTACCGCTCCGAGTGTCACCCATGTTATGTATGCCACTGGTATTACAAATATTAATAAGAGTCAAGAAAGACTGTATTAGAAATGTAATGTGAGAAATATCGAAGTAACCTTATTCGTTTTCTATCTGCAGTTAGTTTTTCACATATCAGGATAGTATAAAGCCTAAAAAAATAAAGAGCACTTTTTTTCACAGAATAAAAGCTAAAGATTCTAACCATTAAAGCATTTTATGAGGGTCTTTCGAAGCATTCTTGTGCAGTACAAGAGCTTTTGACTAGTTATCTTATGGTAAGCAGAAAAAAGGGAGCATACATGTAGACCACACACTTGTTTTATGGTTTTAAATGACGCCTTTTAAGACGCTTTTTACGGACAAGGATCTGCGATGCTTGGGGATTCGTAGCAATAATAGATTTCTACTGGATAAAGGAGGACAACAATCATAAATTTTATCCAGTTAGATGACAGAGACAGAGGTCTGATTGCTAGTACTTGCATGAATCGAAGAGTCATTTGGATCAGATTTTAGCATTAGTGAACAAGTAATTTTGAAGCGGCAGCAAAATTGGATACATTAAGTCAAGGATATTTCCAACAGTAGGTTACTCGTTTTCATTTTCTTTTTATTGCGAAAATATTTTCCTTCATGTATAATCTTAAATTATAGAATTACGATCTATGATCCATAATTAACTGTAACATGATCTATAAGCTGCGAAACGACAAATAAATGATATTGCAAAATATTCGACAATACATATAGTTAAGAAAACAACGTACTTGGATAAGTTGAAAGATAAAATTTAAATGTCTTGTGTTATCAATTGAAAACTATTATTTTAAAAAGTAAAAGAATATTAAGATCAAGCCTGTCCATGAACTATTTTTTTCATTCTCCCTCTCTTTAAAATATAATTGGTTCAGTTTATGACGGCTCTTTCTAAATCGCGTCAGTTTTCAAAAACAAAATTTTACACTCAAAAAGATTTCGAAACTTTAAGACAACAATGATATGAAAATGAATAGAAATGCTTAAAATGTTCGTTTACTATATATACTTAAAAAATATAACACTTTGGACAGCGAGAATTTCTGAAACGAATTTTCAGAAATTAGATCCTGATCTAAGAATGTGGAGGAAAAAATATCATCACGAAAAACCCTCCTGTTTTCTTATACTGCGGAACAAAAAACTTGTAATTTTACTTCGAAAAAAATAAGGAATTCTTAAATGAAAAATGAAGGCAAGAGGAAAATTGGACAAGGACAAGAAATTTATTTGTTTTTCTTTTAAACTGAAATCTTTGAGTTTTCTTGCAAAAGTTTTATTAATTAATTAATCAAATTAATTCATTTATTCCTTATAATGGTCACAAACAATAATAGTAATTTTAAATGTATATCCATACATAAAAAATGATTTCTCAAATAATTTAATTTCGAGCTTTTCCCATTTCCCAATAGTTTCAGTGTTATCAAAATGATATTATTTACAGTGGCTCCCAAATAATTCTGCATCAGATGCAAGATACAATGAATGTTCCCGTGTCAACCAGAACTATTTCCCGTCGTTTGGTCGCATGTGGTCTGCAATCACGGCGTCCGCTAAGAAGACTGCCATTGACCCCACAACATAGACAGCAACGTTTAGTATGGTGCCGGACTAGAGCGACGTGGATGATAGAATGGCGAAATCTCGCTTCTGTTTATCCAGTGATAGCCCCCGCATACGTGTGTGGCGTAGACGACAGTCTAATCCGGCAGTAACTGTGGAACGCATGGAGCTATGAGTAATAAGGAGAAGACATCACCACTGAAATTCCGCAGTGGAAGTGAAGCAACCGCGAAGATTCGCGGCCATCTTGTGGCTTTCATCGTACGCTTTCGACCATGGAGCTTTCGACTCGATGCGCTGGTTGACTCAATGCCTTTGCTTTTGAACAATAATAGATAATTTATGGTTTTCTGAAGAGTAATAATCCAGGGTTTTTTCCCGTCAGTTTAATGAAAAGAAATGGTGGAAAATCGTTGCTCTAAGAATAAGAGCTCTTCAATTAATTCAAGAATTAAAATGCTGTTACTGTGCATATATTCTGTTTTGGTATAGGGTGTGTGTGTGTGTGTGTGTGTTTTTTTTTTTTTTTTTTTTTCAGAGCGAAGGAGGTTTTATCAAAAATAATGCTAAAAGCAGGGTATAAAATTTATTTCCAACCGTCTAGTAATAATTTCAAGGCTCTTATATAAAGAACGGTGACTTTTTTTCGAACAAATCCTTTACGTATCGTGTTTGAAATAAATTTAAACCACTGGATATTTGAATACTTTATTCATCAAGTATTATGTAAAGTAAAATTAACTAAAACCAACGAAATAATTTGCATTAAGTAAATGTTCTCAAAAAGAGCTTTAAACATAATTGAAAGATGGGAATAAGAAAATGAATAGAGCCTTTTCCACTTGATTTGAATTACTTATTCCCAATTTATTTTTTGAAAAGGGAAGATGCAAATCAAAATGAATATTACAAATATTTATTTACTGAATACTTTAGGATTACATAACAAAAATATTACCTGGGTGTCAATTATTTAAATCATTTTTTAACTTAAACCCTGGAAATCTCCCTGAATTTTTTTAATTTTATTAGTTCTGAATTTTTTTAGTCTAACCCTCTTTCATTATATTGATTTTGTCCTAGGTGTTTTTCCTCACTTGACCATTTTTATTTAAATTATCTCTCTTTTACCACATTTTTTTCTTTTTTTTTGTGTCTGCACAATATTTTTTTCAATAAGTAGTCACTGGATTAAGGAACTTTTTTTATGAAAACAATGAGGGATTTTGTTGCACATAGATATAAAATGGGTGTGCAGAAAAATTCCATACTTTGTTGCTATATTGTGTGCATTTTTGTACACATTGGAAAAGATAAACTTATTAATACTGCTCCAAGCATAAATTGTTGTTAAAAAATTTAGAGTATGCTCATAAATTTATTTTCGAGAAATCATCAATCGAAGAGATTGAAGTTTATACATTTTTTGTTAACTATAATTGTAGATGGTCTCGGGACCAGTTTTCGAAATACTTTACCAGAAAGTGGGCAAATAAAATTGCCAGCTCTTTCCTATTGTAAAATATAATTTTTATACAAAAAAAAAAAAATAACAAAGCTAGTGAAGATTAGAAAAAGGCATATGCTATAAGGCCAATTTGTTTATTTTCCTCTTTTTTTACCAATTTAAAGTGCACTAATATGTCATTTAAATTAAATTTGACAAGAATCATATGCTTTGTATTAAACAGATTTTTCATCATGTCATGAAAGCTTTTTACTGAAATACTCAAAATATAATAGTGGTAAATTTAGAAAAATATCAATATTAAATTTAATTATATTTTACAAATGTTCTAATTTTTTTTCTATAGAATCAAAAAAATCGGATTTAAATCAAATAAATCCGAATTTTTTTTATTATTTTCCAAAAAAAAAAAAAAAAAAAAACAGGAATTTTTACTCTGGATATTACTTGTATCAATATAAAATATATTTTTCAGTTTTGAAAAGCACATTCCAGAGCAACAAAATGTGTTTTTGAATATTTATTCCAAAAAATAAAGGGAGTACAATATTTTACAATGTTTGAATCAAGGACAACATTACTTTTTGAAAACGTACAGGAAATAAAACCCTTATAATATTCCACTTCGACATAAAAAGGACTTGCGTAAAAGCATTGTACCACAGAAGTATAAATAAAAGGATTCAGAACAATAACAAAAACTGAACAATTGCTGTGAAATGAGTTTAAATATATTATAAACAAAAATAGTTTTATTTACACTTTTCACACAAAAACAGTAAGGTCAGATACTTCTTGGACAGCACTTGTACTTTAGGATTAAAGAAAATACTGTCAGCCTGCTTAATTAGGTAAAGGATAAACGAATGCTCCGCTTATACGAACAAAAAATCCTAGAACCAAATTTTTACCCATAGATAACGTTAAGAAGCCCTCGGATAATAGAATAATATTGATCAGCTTTCAGAAGTATTTTTGCTGAGAAAAATTTTAAATATACAAAAAATAAATTAAGGGCAATTACATTGACATAAAATAAAAAATGATAGATTGCGCCTACAACGGGTGAGAAAAACATTCATTCCATCAAAACATTTTTATCATTCTAATTTCTACTGTCACTGTTGCTGCCATTACAAAAAAAAAAAAAAATAATAATTGAATAAATGTCGGTTAATTATAAATTAAATAACGCAAAAGAATATAAACATTACAGACGAGAAGGTTAAAAAAATGGTAATAAAAGAGCTCCCAAAAGACCTTGAGCAAGTAATCCACTACCGTATATACTCGCGAATAAGTCGAGAAATTTATTACAAAAAATGATGTTTAAAGTTGGAGGTCGACTTATACGCGGGTCAGAATTTCCGAAAAATTTTACCGATTTTTTTCTTTGAAAAAAAACACTCAAAAACGTGATCATTTTCCCGATTTTGGTCCATCCCTTTTAAGCAGATGCTAAAGAAGTGAATACTTAAACATTCTGCTATGATTTTACATGGTCTGACTGGGAATAAAGAATAAATAATTACCGTAACTACGCAAAAAGTGCGGGGATCGCTGTTTTCGCGAATTTTCCCAATAGTCGCGAATTATTGCTCATTTTTTTAAAAAATAATATATAATATGGCTACAGCATAAAATTTTGTCGATATAAAATCAAAATAAAAGCATCAAGTAAAAAAATCGTAACAGCGAAATCGAACCATTTATAAAAATCGCAATTGCAAAAAGTGAACCCTTTCAATGTTTTGAACACCACAAGATGGCTGCCAGTCAAAAGAACAGTTAACTAAGCTTCCGAAACGGCTTCAGCGTATCTCGCTCATGTCGTCTCCTTATTACTCATAGCTCCATGGTGGAACGTCCCACCGCACGCAGCGTGGCATAATGGTTTGGGGCGCAATTGTGTGCAATTCCATATCGCCTCTAGTTCGTATTCAGGGCACTATGGTGGCCCAACGATACCTGAATAATGTGCTGCGGCCGGAGGCAATCCCTTACCTTCAAGGGCTACCTAATGCAATTTTTCAGCTGGATAACGCCCGACCACACAGTGCTTCCATCTGCCAACGTGCTTTCCAAGGCACACAGATGCTTCCCTGGCCACCATACTCTCCTGACCTGTCACCAATCGAACATGTGTGGGATGTGATTGGACGCCGCACAGTGGTTCAAGGGCGGAAAAAAATTTTAAGTTTTAAGATAAAAAATATTTCATGCCGTAATTACTTAGCCCTTGAGTTGTAGTAACTTACTCCAAAAGAGTTTTTAAAAAAAAAAAATCGTTTTTTACAAAAATAAGCCGAGATTGTTGAACATCTATGTTTTTACTTTTTTCGGACGTACGCCTTATACTTCAGTTTTAATTCATTCGTTCAATAAGGAAGACTAAAATTTAATAAAAGTCATTTGTGATTTGTTTTTCACACTTATAGGATGCATATTTACATTGTAGTTAAAAATTAAAAATTCATCAAAATTGAAAACTACCTGAAATTTAAAAAAAAACATTATTTTCTTAAAAATGTAATAAAATTATTGTGGAATATACTTTTATCGGCGGCTTCCGGTGGGCTAAAATTTACATATATCAATAGTTTAATCCTTCCTGTAAATAAACAACATTTTAGTTGCGACCACCTGCGACTGCAGTCATAGCAAATGTTTTTGTTTGATCTTTGCTATTTACGAATACCAATATAGTAAGTTAGAAAATAACTCGTAACGGTATGACGGGGGTAAATTGCTTTTTTTTTATCAAAGAAATTGGTCATCAAATTTGACATGCTCCAGACTAACGTATGTCACAGTTTTACTACTTTGCAGGAGAGCCTAAAAACGTTTGTTTACTGTTTCCGAAAGTTGGGGCTTTTGAAACATTCATCAATGAATATAGAGGATTTCTTTTAAACAGATTTACTATTCTACATGCAATGCAGTAGTAACCTGAAAATAACAATTTTCGGACCCGTTTGGCTTTAAAGAAGATACATATGAGAAAGAAATTTTTAAAACTCATACAGAATTCTACATAAAAAGTTAAATAACCATTCTGTTCATAAAACAATGAAATTAGAAAACAATTAAAAGTTTGAAATTTCTGATTTCCTTTTCGAAATCATTCTAGTATAAAGCTGTTCTCAGTTTGTCAACATTGTTCGAAGGTATCAATTGCAATAAATAAACATTGCGTGTGGCATACGACAGATTTAATTTATATTTTTCACTAAAAACAGAAATGAATTTGAACTACAGAGAAACCCCAATTTCACCTTTCTCAGAGGCCTGAATCAAACATAAAATATGAGAAAACGTCAATGCAAATCCAAAAACATAAAATATGGGAAACGTATAAAAAGCAAAAATCAGATAAGGAAACAAATATGGTAATAAAAGCTGCTACGATGACGCTTATAAAATGTAAAAATGCGATACTTTACGAAAAGAACATTATTGTACACACCAGTTAAGATCATTCTAACACATTAAGTAACGAATTCGGGCGTTTAGGTTGAAAATAGTCAGTAATAATGAGTCATTGAATCCAAAGTAAGTACAGCATCTTCCAGGATTGGAACACATTGCAAAGTTTTTTTCTGGTCTTTATGATAAAGAAAATAGTTTTTCACTATTATTAAACTCTTAAATGTATTGAAAGAAGAGACAAGTTGTGTTTCCTCCTCTTCTTGTTCATCTTCATTGGCGGCTGAAAAGTCCATATGGTCAGCTACAGATGGAGAAGAAGCGTTTCTGTTTTCATGGATTAACTTTCAACAGAGTGGATTATGTTTAAAAATGCACAGAAGGAAACACTTTTTCTTAATTTTAAAACATTTTTTCTCTTTTTTTAACTGCCAAGGGAAAACGTAAAATGCGGGAATTTCATAAATAACAACTTTCCATCCGGGTTAAATTAATATTATTAATGTACGGAAAAACTGGGACCTGATGATAAAAAACGTAAAATGTGGGGAAAACGTAGATTCGAGGGACGTAAAATCGGGGTTTCGGAGTGAATACGATCAGCAAGCATGACAATAAATATTACCATGCAACAATTTTAACAATTTTCCAAAGCATTTTTTTAGAATATTCAAAGTTATTGAATTTTTTCCACATTTTTGTCGTTTTGAACCACTGTGCGCCGTTTGCAGACCCTGTCCCTGCCTCGTTCAGAAGACGAACTGTGGCAAATGATTGAAAGGGAATGGAGAGCCATCCCTCTGGACACCATCCGCACCCTTATTGACTCTATGCCTAGACGTGTTTCTTTGTGTATCGCTGTCCGCGGTGGTCCTACATCCTACTGATAGCCCAGTTAATGAAGGTAAAAAAATAGGCTTTGTCGCAACTAATTTAGGGAAAGCTGAATTTTTGCAGGATGTTAGCAGACCAAGTATACACGAAAAATCCACAAAGTCCCGACCCCCACCCCTCTTGCTTTCCTCCCCATCCCCCTCCGAAACATTACAAGAGCAGTGCTGTGATTTAACATTTTCGGGTCGCAACTAATTAAGAGAAAGCTGAATTTTTGCAGGATGTTAACACATAAAGTATACACTAAAAAAACACAAAGTCCCGACCCCCACCCCTCTTGCCTTTCTCCCCACCCCCTCCGAAACTTTGCAAGCGCAGTACTATAAATGCACTTTTAGTGTAGCAACTAATTGAGAGAAAGCTGATTTTTTGCAGGATGTTAGTACTTAAATTACACACTAAGAAACACAAAGTCCCGACCCCCCTCTTGTAACTCCCACCCCCCATCCTTTCCGAAACATTGCAGAAGCAGTACTATGATTATACGCTTACCATCTCAAAAATTAATGATGTTACTGAGGAGTTCCTTCTTTTATTTCACTCCTAACAATATGAGAAACCAGTGGTGCCCAATCTACGGCCCGCAGGCCACATTCGGCCCGCGCAGCTGATCCGCGTGGCCCGTTGTTTTAAAATGCTACAACTCGAAGAGTGCGATTAACGAGAATGTTACAAATTAGGAGCCAAATATTTAGAAATAAGTTTCTGATAAACAGGTTGCATTTATCGAAATAAACATCAAGTAATGATAAAAACAATAATTGATTTGCACTTTTTTTTCTTTTCCGTATTTTCCCATTTCATTTAGAGAAGAGTAAAATAGTTTGAAATGTTTTATGTGCTTTAGCCCGCGAGAACGATTTTAGTATGATCTGCGGCCCTCGGGAAGAAAATGTTGGAAACCACTCTTATAATCAAATTATATTACATACACTTTTTATGTAGATAGCTCAGTTTCACCATTTCAATAACTTAATCATATAAAGAAAACTCACTACAAAAAGTAACTTCAACAAATTATAGCTTTTTATCTATACGTCTTGGGAAGAAATGTTCGGACAAAATTTATAGTTAATGTAATGACAGTCATTTAGTTGAAATGAAACAACAATATAATGACGTTCACTTTAAGTTTTACTACCATTAAACAATTTTTTGTCACAAATGTTTATCGTTCGTTTGTGTCGCCGATAGTACAGGGTTCGTACTCAATTTCAGAAATTAAATGAAGGAGTTTTGGAGGAGTTTTGAAGGAGTAAAATGAGGATTTGAAGGAGTATACTAATAATCTGTCCTTAAATGTCGCATTTTTTTTCAACATCTTTGCCCTACCCCCTTTGTCACAAACTTCATCTTACTCCTCCTCTTGTCACCTGTCATTTTTATAAACATATTGTTACAATAACTGTGTGATATTTTTTTCACACAGTTATTGTAACAATATGTTTATAAAAATGACAGTAAATTTCAGTCACTTCTCGTCACCCTCTCTCTTCCTCTTGTCACAATTTCGTAAACCAGTCTCCCCCTCAAGGCATGACATCATTTCTGATTGACCCATTTTACAATATTATAACTGCTATTTGCTAAACAATTATGTTTTTAACACAATCACTTAATATTAGTACATCTATTTATGTATCTTTAAGTAATAATTAGAGAAACCGACTTTTACAGCTGAGAGTGTGGGGGAAGGAAATGCAATAATCATAAAACTTGAAAAATAGTCAAACCCCCCATTTAAGCATGGTTTACTTCAATTTTGAAATGTCTTAGTCATCTAATAATATTTTCACCCCTTCATCACCTTTATACCTTTGTCCTTGTGACAAAGTTAAGTTGTCGATCAAAGTTATTTTAAGTTACTGTCATAGAGGAATACTATGTAGTCTTGAACTAAAAAAGAAGGAGTCTTGAAGGAGTTAAAACCAAAATGAAGGAGTTTGAAGGGCCCTTCAAAAAAATTTCCCAAATGAAGGAGTATTGGAGGAGTTTTGAAGGAGCGTACGAACCCTGTAGTAGTCTACAAAATGATGGTCAATATTTGGCTAACTATTTGAATCTTGCATTAAATAAATCAAGAATACAGTAACACCTGTCAAGTTCACCACCCTTGTAAGTTAACCAAAACCACCTGTCTAAGTTGACTGCTTTTTCCAGGTACAGAATTAGTCTTATATCATATAAATTAACCTCTATAAGTTGACCACCTGTTCAAGTTGACCACTAAAATAGTGCACCGCAAGTGGTCAACTTTCATAAGTTTCACTATAGTATATTTCAACTGATTATTTCCTCGCAGCGGATATTATTAATGTTTAGTATTACTTTTGGTTATTATTTTTTAGTCTTTTATAAGGAATCATCTTCTAATATTTCGTTGAAATGGTTCGAAAATATTGTTACAATGTCAACACATTGACGTGCAATCGAACCAAGCTTTACGACAGATACAGTTTGTAACTCATAATGTTTTACAATTGCAAGATATTAGAGAAATTCACTTAGAGCAGAGGTAATTGCCATGAGGTTATTAATCAGCCTGTTGCTTGAAGTAAATTGAGAACCCGACTCTTCTGGGGGAAGTTGAAAACCTAACCAAGTTTGAATCCAGTGGTAAACTCTAAAAAGATGTTGACGAGCGGCGTCTGAAGTTGTGCTAAATCAAAATTTGACTTCAGAGAAATTTTTGCTATTACTTGCTTATACGCAAACTTTTATTCAAACTTGGTTAGATTTTAAACTTCCAGCACCGAAGAATGGGGTTGGCAATATACTTCAAACAACTGACTAACACCTAAGCCCATAACAATTACCCCTGCTCCAAATGAACTTCTCCTATTAATAATCTTGCAGTTGTAAAACATTGTGTGTTACAAAGCTGTAATTGTCGTAAAGCTGGGTTCGACTGCACGTCTATTTGTGGACACTGTAGTGGAATGCACTGTAACAATATTTTTGGACCAAATATTGTGTAGACTCAGCGACACAAACGAACTATAGATTTTTGTAACAAAATAGTGCATTTTCGTTGTAAAATCTTAAAGTGAACGTAATTACATTGATGCTCCATTTCAACTAAATGACTCTATTGCTGTACTGTATTATTAATCTAATGTATCTATTCTAATGTATTATTATCTATAAGTTTTGTTCAAACATTTCTTCCCAAGACGTAAAGATAAAAAGCTGTTGTTAGTTGAATTTTTTTTTTTTTTTGTAGTGAGTTTTCTGTATGTGATTAAGTAAGACAGTGAAACTGAGTTATCTACATAAAAAAGTGTATGTAACGTAATTTGTTTATAACACTGGTCCCCAATCTTTTTCTTCCCAGAAAGGCCGCAGATCATACTAAAATCGTTCTTGCGGGCTGAAGCATACATAAAATTTCAAAACATTTTACTTTTTTCTAAATGACATGGGAAAATACGAAAAAGGAAGGAAAATTGCAAACAAATTTTTCTTCTCATTATTTGATGCCTCTTTTCTTAAATGCAACCTGTTTTTCATAAATCAATTTCTAAATATTTGGCTCCAAATTTGAAACATTGTCATCAATCGTACTCTTCGAGTTGTAACATTTCACAAAACAGCGGGCCACGGGCCGCAGATTGGGCACCACTGGTGTCTCATATTGTTACGAGTGAAATAAAAAAAAAGGAACACCTCGGTAACATCATTAATTTTTGAGATGTACGCGTATAATCATAGTACTGCTCTTGCAATGTTTCAGAAAGGTTGGGGGATTTTGTGTTTCTTATTGTGCAATTTAAGTTCTAACATCCTGCAAAAAATCCGCTTTCTCTTAATTAGTTGCTACACTAAATGTGTATAATCATAGTACTGCGCTTGCAAAGTTTCGGAGGGGGTGGTGAGAAAAGCAAGAGGAGTGGGAGTCGGGACTTTGTTTTTTTAGTGTATACTTTATGTGCTAATATCCTGCAAAAATTCAACTTTCCCTAAAGTAGTTGCGACACGAAACCTTTATTGACTGGGCTATGAGTCAACGCCGTTCTCGCTCTGTATTCTGCCTATCATTTTGAAATTTAGATCATTATTTCTTGCTCTTTTTTTCAAATTTCATCACTTTATGACCACTCCTTCTTTGGTGTTGCATTTTCAATGTGGAGCAGTGTATTTTGAAAAGAAGCTCCTGTTTTTAGTAAAAATAGTATATTAAACAGGGGAATATTACAGGAAATCTGAAACAAATACTTGACTTCTATATTAAAACCACTCTTAAAAGACAAATCTAATCATAATAAAACTAAAAAATTTATAATGAAATAATTTTAAACTAAATTTTCAAGCAGTATAATTATTGCTGCAAGAATAACTAGTAATAATGAAAGTATAGAAGTAATGTATATTTTCTTACGTATAATCGACATATTTGTATAGGGTTGGTTGGGGTAAGTGGGTCACGCCCCTAAAACGGAAATAATAAAAGTTTTCAAACTTTTTTGCGCTGATCATGTTAAATTTCATCACAATGATTGGTTTTGCACATATTTCCGATTCGTAAAATTGTAGGTCAGAGCAGTTAGTCAAAAAAAAAAATTTGCGAGTTCAAGCGACATTTTTCAAAGTGTTTCCAGCTTAGTTTTTAACACTTTATTTTATGATAATTTTTCACGAAAAGTTTAACAGCAAAATCAAGTTCATACAGCAACAAGATTTTTTGTATAAGATATTATTCATAAGTGGTTAAGAGGAGGGGGGTTCTACTTACCATGTTTATTTTTGCTATAGGGGGTAAATGGGTCCCCTATAATAATGGGGACTTCAAAATCAAAAACTGATTAAATATTTGTATTGGTGAAATACAAGACAACCTTTATGACTTAGATCGATAGTTCAGCTAGAAAAACTGTTAACGCTGGTGATTATGTATTTTTGAAACATATATGAAAAAAAAAAAATGATTTAAGTGGATATAACGGTGGAAGTTGATAACAAAAATTAAAAAAAACTGTTGAATTTGCAAGAATGAATAGAAATAAGTGACTTTTTATTGGCAAGTCATTTAAAACCAAACTTTCGCAGAAAAATATGCATAGTTCAACACTCAAAATTTATGATAAAAAGCTAGATAAGAAATTCTCTACATGACTTGAGCCGCACTTTTCTACGTTTGTGGTGTCATTTTCTTAAAGAAATTGGAAAAACTATACTACAGTAATATTTAAATTGTCCTTTCTGATTCAGAAAAGTTATTTTATCCTTTTGAGTGAGTGCATTATAAAAAGTTCTTAGTATTTTCTTTTTTTTAATTTCGTTACCTTATTCTTTTCAGTGTAAATGTATTTCAGAAATAGAATAAAGTTACCTTCACGAAAGTTCACCATATTTTTTTTCATATAAATGCTCCATACTAAAAGAAAACCTATTATACGTGTCTAAAACTTTAAGCAATTGGAACTAAAAAGTTAATCCTTGTTCCTATCTAGAATTTGTTTACTAATTTAATTATAACCATTTATGTATTAAAAGCTTCCCAAACTAATTTATGTTTCACAATATACAAGTTACTCTTAATCCTAATGTCTCTTTACTTAGCCCCATTATCGATTATTGGCATGATGAGGATAAAAATCCTACAAGAGCAATGATTCATGTTTGCTTCAGAGAAGCATTGATTCAAAATTTCCATTATGATTACTATTAACATTACTGTTGCAAGGCAACAAAATTTGTAACAATGAGTTTTATATTTAAACATTTCATTGGGAAATTAAATGAAATTTGCTGTTTTCCATCCTAACAGAAAAGTTGACGTGTTCTTACAACCAATTCAATGTTTTTTTTTTTTTTTAACCAAGAGCATGTATGTAAGTAGAAAAATTCTTTGTCAGATCTATGTTCCAAATTATCAGTTTATTAGGTTGTATCTTTTTAGGAAATGTCTTTGCTTGTTGATTTAAGGCCGAAGGGTTTGTCAAATCCCTAAAAATAGGACCTTTGTTCAACTTCTTGGGCTTTTGACGACTAAATTTGCCAATATGGACTTACCTGAAAACAGGGCCTTTATAGGGTCCATGGGAACCCTGAATAACTTTTGAGCTTTTATCAGTATTAATTTAAAAAAACAATGCTTTTTTCTTGAAACCGTGATTGCAGTACACTAATTACTCTCAGACAATGAGTAAAGGGAAGGGAGCTAAGGCATTTATGACGGCTTCCTCTTTGCCTGTAGGGTTATTTTACGTAGCATGGAACACGTGGAAGGAAATTTAAGTTACGTAAAGTAAACTTTACAGACACAGAAGCATCTTAGGAAGTTCATATTTCGTAACGCACCTGAAGTCATCAACAATGAAACTCGCTCCATGCCATGATAATTATGTTTTGGTAATGTTTAACATGCAGGGAACGGCTTTATTGTGACAAGGCTGAACTGGATCCGGCAACTTAACCGTTTTACTGGTAAGACTCATTTCAGGGGAATGAAGAAACAAAAAAAAGTGGTCCACAATGAATGCCATCTACTGGAGTTCAGTGCTCATATACTGGAGTTAGGGTTATAAATTAACAGGCAATTTCTTCTTTCAAAAGTAGAGGCAATTTTCACCCGTCATATCTTGACAGGCTATTTTGTAGTCTTATATAATGAAGAAAAACATTTGTAAGGGGACCGAATCTTCATCTTGACCACTAATATGCATCAGTTTTGGTTTGGAGTGCTATAAAAAACCTTTTGTAAGTTGACCACTTGGCTGGAGATTGCATTAAAAGCTTAATCAGTCATGCCTCAAATAAGCAACCAGACATTTTAGAAAAACCTTGAGGATATTTATGTTTCCATCGAAAAACATTGAGATGTACAAGAAAAAATAAAACGATTGTTAATATCAAGTAAGCAGTTTTTCATACTTTTCAGTAAGTTACCGCCCTATAGCCAGGGCTAAGGCTACGAAAATTTTAAACTTGTAAAATACATTGAATGCTATTAAATAATCTTAAGAAATATTTAAAATACCATTTTTAATTATTGTAATACCAGTTCTATTTATTGTATTGTATATTGGGTTTCTAAGTCGACCATCAAAGTACTGCACCGCAAGTGGTGAACTTACACAGGTTTTACTATACTTAATCCAAATGCAATGAAATGGGAGAGGACACCTAAGAAAGAAAAAAATTTTAAAAAGCAATCTGGCAAATCTTTCAATGACACTTGACTTGAGAAAACTGTTTAAATTCAGTACTGGACCCATTCCTCAGTTTGCAGCAAGACTGCTCTAAAAAAAAAACTAAAAAAAAAAACTCAAAGGAGACAATCACACAATGGAAATTAAAAAACAAGTATTAATAGGATTTTTTTAATTTTTTTCACAGCAGTTCATAATTTAATCTCGTTGCATGAGTTTCTGCCTGGCCATTTTCTTCTTAGACAATTTCTTCTTGGGAGCTTCTTCTTCGGCAGCTGGCTTAGCCACGACTTGCTCTTTCTCACTCAAAATTACTTCAATGTGAGATGGACTGCTCATGTACGCTAGGGAAGAAAAAAAAAGTATTCAAATTATATAAATATATTTATCACACACACAAGACCTTTATCTTCAACATCACCACAAATCATCACAGGGTTGTAATTATCATTAAGAATAGTTTCCACCACTTGGCAATATATCCCCAAGCTTTTGGTTGTGAAGTTTGGCCACCATTAATTTCAATTTGGCACTATTTAGAGAGTTATGATGTAATTGATTATGTTTCTAATACTTCAACAATACACTACCCATTATTCAGAACAACACGATTAATGAATTTTTTTTAAAAAAATATATTAAAAAAAACGAAAATAGGTAGAAGATCATGTCCTACAATAAATCTGTAGAAAACGTGAACCACACATTGGTGCAGCAACAACTTTTGATAAAATTAGTTTAACGACAGTACTGACTTTTTGAGCAATCACAATTGCTTATTGCTTTCATTTGACTGTTTTGGCGTCCTATCATTTTATTTTCCCACCAGCACCCTCTGCCAGCACCACCGTCGACCGGCCGCCTCACGATGCTGCTCCTTTAGCGAGAACCGTCTCCAGGTTGCGCCCGTATCCTACATTTACACGCATACATACACACTCATGCCTAAACACACACACTCATGTCTGCACACAGACACAACACACACCTACACTTAAGCCTGCATACAGACACAAATGCATACATACAAATTCCTATACACACACACTCATGCCTGGGCACATACACACACTCGTGATTGCGAAAAATATAATTTGCATTTAAGAAGCCAAAATTCAAATGATTTTTTTTTTCAATTTCACTTTGTGGAATTATAGATTTTGATGGCATGAGGCTTAAGTATTAATGAATGGTTGTGAATTTAACCTTTTTTAAGTCTTGGCTTGCTTAGCACTAAAAATAAGTAAAATAGCCTTGTATACATGAAAAATTTGTCAAATAATATCAATTTTTACACATAAATGCATGAAAGCTGACAAGTATGCATCAAAATAGGTATAAACAATGCATACCTGCCAATATTCCAAGAAAAAAATCCAATCTCAGTGTGGCGCAATATCGCTTTTTTCATGCCATTGAGGAAAAAATAGGGATTTTTTGTTAAAAAAATCACATAAAAAATCTTAAAATGCGATCATATGCATGTTCCCTGAGTCACAGCGAGATTTGTTAATGGAAAAATGAAATGGAAAAATAAAAGTTAAAATAATACTTTTTCAATGAAAAGTTATTTAGGGAAGAAAAGACTTTCAGTTAGCTGTAAAAATAAAGATCATAGACAAATTTTTCAGATCTTCAAATAGATTCTATCTACTTTCTGCCGAAAAAAGCCTGATAATAGTGGTCATTTTGTGTACAACAAGAAATATTGCAATTAAGTATGGTCCCACTGAATACGCTATTTAGTAGTATTTATGTGGGGCCATGAAGTAAGCATTCTGCGCGAATAACTTATTTTCCAAAAACTTTCCATTTTATTAGGCTCAGATGCATTTTTGATCTTTTTGCGGTACCACGCACGAAGCGAGATCGCAAACGTAACCAAGAACTGATGTTGCCAGATTCCAATGCGCTAAAGTTTGATATTAAGTAGGAAACTTTCAAACATTGGAGTAAAAGTGCTAAAACAAGGGATACTTTATAAAAATTAAATTTAAAGGGATTTTTTTCATCTTCAAAACAATCCCTACATGAAGGGATTCTTTTTAGAAATTTATAAAAACCGAGAGATTTTCAATAAAAATTGGGAGACTGGGAGAAATGTTAAAAATGCGGGAGTCTCTCGGAAAATCCAGAAGAGTTGGCAAGTATAACAATGGTAGTGAAGCAGAAAAAAATTGATGAATGCATAAATTAGAAATTAGTTTACACCTACTAATAATTCACTTAATGCAAAAATAACAAGTCTTTAAATAATAATAAATTAGATAAATAACTTTTTCAATCTAAGCTTCTTTTATCATTTCTTAATCCTATAAAAAATATATATAATCTTGGGCAGAATCAGGGTGAAAGATAATTTATCGCTTTGTAACAGGGTGGCGACAGGAACTGCGAAAAAAAGTTCCCTGACTAATTTCACCAAATTTCCCTGATTTACGTTACCAATGATAAAGGTTTACCTTCTTTGCTCCACTTGAAATCCATTGTATGTTTGTATAAAATTTTAGGTTGTGTAAAGTTGTTGAACTAAAGATATATTTTAAAAAGATGCTATTTTTTTATAAAATGGTTTAAAAAAAAGACAATTGGGGGGGGGGGGGGGGAGAAACCTACAAAACAGTATATTAAATTTTTATGTAATGGAAAGATTATAGAAAATTTAAAAAAAAAATAATTTACTTCCACAAAACCACTTAGCATAAGAATTTTAAGAAACTATTAAAATTACTCTTAAAAACATATGTGTATTTATGATAGAACTAAAAAGTAATTGAAATCATTTTGAAATAAGTTTTCAAACAGTAATAATTGTTGCAAGAATAACAAGTAATAGTGGACAGTGCCAGAAGACTGGAAGCTGGCCAACATTACACCGCTCTTCAAGAAAGGGTCTAAAGGGAGTGCAGGAAATTACAGACCTGCGAGTCTAACTTCGGTGGTTTGCAAAATTTTTGAAACATTGATAAAAATTAAGATAGTAAATTTTTTATAGACTAATAATCTATTGACTAGTTTTCGGTACGGTTTCAGGAAAGGTAAATCTTCTGCAACTAATTTATTACATTTCTATGACAAAGTTACCACGGCTTTGGACAATAAGAAGCCTGTTGATGTTGTTTACATTGATTTTCAAGAAACTTTTGATATGGTACCGCATGTTGCTCTACTTAGCAAATTAGCTGATATAGGAATAGGAGGGAAAACTTTCATTTGGGTAAAAAACTGGCTGACTGGAAGGAAACAATGGGTAGTTGTAAGGGGGTATTATTCCAATTGTAGTGAGGTTTTAAGCGGGGTTCCTCAAGGATCAGTGTTAGGGCCTGTTTTGTTCATTATTTTCATGAACCATATTTATAAAAATATTTCTGGGAACATGAATTGTTTTGCCGATGATGTCAAAGTTATGGGGAGTGTAGAAAATGAGGAACAAGCAAATCAGCTGCAAGAGGATCTAGATCATATTACAGAGTGGGCTGATAAATGGGGTATGGCTGTTAATGTTGGGAAATGTCAAGTGCTACATTTAGGACATGGAAATAAGTGTACAAGTTATTATTTGCAAGGTTCAGTCATTAGTCAGGCAGAAAAGGGTACTGATCTGGGAGTCTTAATAAGTCAGGATCTAAAGTTCAGCCAACAGTGTAACATAGCTAGCAACAAAGCCAATAAGATGCTTGGGTTTATCAATAGATCTATTTCAAACAAATATAAAGATGTTCTTCTGCCCTTATATAGAAGTTTGGTAAGCCCCACTTGGAGTATGCTGTTCAGTTTTGGTCTCCTTATCTTAAGAAAGACATTAATGCATTGGAAAGGATTCAAAGGCGGGCTACAAGGCTAATAAATGGACTTTCTCATTTAGACTACGATTCCAGGCTTAGTAGGCTAAAAATGTACAGTCTTGAGCAAAGAAGAGACCGAGGGGACATGATTTAGTTGTTTAAATTTATTAAAATGAAAGATGTTACGGGGCTGAAGTTTAGCACTGAAAACAGGACAAGGGGTCATTGTTTCGAGCTATTTAAATCTCAGGCTAACACGGATAATAGGAAAAATTATTATTATAGCAGGGTAGTGGAACCTTGGAACAGCTTACCAGGAGAGGTTGTAATGAGCACGGGAGTAGATAGTTTTAAGAGGGCCATTGATCTTCACTGGGGATTGTAAATTGACTAGGACCAGTCTAGCTGGGCCCAGAGCCTGTTGCTGGTCGTCACTTTTGTATTTGTATTTATAACTAATTGACATATTTCTGCAAAACAGATGAAACCATTTGACATCCATTCATAGGGAGCTTTTCTCTAATCAAGAACATAGGTTTTAATGAATGGATACAGCATTTGAATAATAAAAAAAATCTTAGATTGCTTTTTGTAACAAACAACTGAAATACAAGGAAAAAAAAAAACAATTAGTTAATTTCAAAATATATAAAAGAAGAATACAACTTTGTTATAAAATTAAAGAATCACTTAAGTCTGAAGAAAAGAAAACCTTTTTAATCTGCAATGACAACTAATAGTATAAAGGCGTTTTTTTATTGAAAGTTCAATTTTAGCAATTAAATTAAAAACATAAAGAAGTAATAACTTTTAAGCTTTTATAGTATTAATTCAAAAACCAAAGATTTCTTCTTGAAATCGTGATTAGAGTACGCTAATTATTTCGAGACAATGGAATAAAGGCAAAGGATTTAAGGCATTAATGAAGGCTTCCTTTTTGCCTGTATAGTTGTTTATTTTACGTAGCATTGAAAGTATAAAAGGAAATTTCAAGCTAGGTAAAATAAACAACCTAACAGACACAATCATAGGAAGTTCATCCTGTGGTTAATAAGTAAGATTCAATACTTTGCTGTTGAGGAAAAAAGATGCACAAATATACGGCAGTGTATATAATCGCACCCGATTAATTTTCCTTTTATTTTAACAGATAATTGGTGGAAAACGCATAGGGAATTAGAGTATTTAATTCTGTAAAGCAAAAAAAAAAAAAATCTTCATGATTTTTGTTATTTTTTCAAAATTCCCTGATATTTCCCTGATCTGTTGCCACCCTGTGTAAGTATGCCTGAGGACAAACACTGGAGGAGAGGATAAACTAAAATTTCGGCTGTGTGTGAAACAGTCGCCATATTAGGTCATTTGCAAGATGAAAACAGACATACGTCCCCGGGCCATTCCACGAAAAAGTCAAACTTGTCTCGCATGTGATGGTTCATATATTTCATCCCTAGCACTGTGACCAGAGGTGTATTGTACTACTACAATAAATAATAATGCATCTTAAAATATCGAATGACAGAACCATCATATCTGCCAATCAGCCAACCTCCGGAAAAAAAAATCCAGAAGATCTTTTTTGTTATCCAAAAGATTTTAATGCAAAATAAAATCGAACAGGACACCTACACTCTTTACATTATGAACTTAGTTATGAATTTTATATCAATTGAACTATTGTTTAGGTTATTACTTGCATTGCTTTCATTAAAAGTTAGCAAATAACGTTTACATCATAACGTTAACTCATCTTACCATGTTCCATAAAAGTATCGAGATACAATTTTCCCCCAACAAAACACGAAAAATCCGGAAGATTTTGCTCATAACCGGAAAAGGACATGAAAATCCGTAAAACTTCCAAGAAATTCAGATGAGTTGGCAGGTATGCAGTGTTTGTGGTGTTCATATTTCCACGCTATTTTGACCATTATAAAGCATTAAAATTTCATTTATTATAATATTTTTAAATCCTTACCTTTACTAACAATAAAATAAGTAAATTTAAAAATAAATAAACAAACTATTATTTCTCCGAGCTTAAATTTTTAAAAATTGCTGACTTTGCAGCTTTCAAAAATTGTCAATTAATAACTTGTTCAAAACAATAGCTATTTAGAAGTTCTTACAGATATAAAGTGCGCAGTTCTGATCTAATCTTTCTCATTTTACTAAATTCTTTCGCTCTGCTTTGCTATGAGATATTGTTAGAATAAATAGCATTAAAAAAGAAAGCTTTTCGTACTTAAGTGAACTACTGGCATTGCACGATTTTTTCACTCTGCCGCCCATTTTTCATCCATTCTCCCCATTTTAAGCACATCACGATAATAGCGGGATAACAGTCAGACAATGCCTAATACGCGATGTGTAACGCGTCATGCTTAGACCATGCCCTTCAGTTGAATGTTGCTGGAAAACCCCACTAATCATGCTGGTACTTTTTTTTTGCTGCTTGGCTGCAAAACATTGTTCTGCTCTGAACTGCTTTGCCAACCGAGATAGTGTGCTAAATGTTCAAACAAGTCTTTAGGAGACGAGTAGCAGAGAATAACAGAAGAGAATTTTTGCACTTTTCAACATTGTTTACATCACACCTTTAGGGATTTCTCAAAAGTGCTGGAAGTAAAAGGAAACTTCAAACATCTGCAATTTATCGTAAAATTGAAACCAAGAACCCAAAAATCATACAAATCGGCCATAACACCGTACAAAACGTATGAAAATCGTACAAGTTGGCAGCTATAGAACCATTAAAATTTCTAAAAATTAGTACTACATTTCCAAAAACATTAATTTAATAACATTTTGAAAAGGAAGAAAATGAAGGGTAAAACATGTCTATGAATATAAATGCGAAACGTTTTAATTCTAGTGTATGAAAAGCGTTTCCATGAACATGGTATTTTGTCAAGTTTTTAATTTGACAATCACAACAGTTGACAATTTGCTTTTGCTTTGAATTAACATCAGTAAAGTTCTTGCGACGTACCAACTACCCAGAAAATTTACAAATCTGGGAATTCAGCATTTCTCTTAACTTTTTGAAATGCCAATTGTGATCTAAAGGGCTTTTATTAATGTCCATTTAATAGAAAATTGTAGCAAAAAACATAAGCAGTTATTGAGTTTTCAGAAATAAAATAGGGGGAATCATTTTGGGTTTTTTAGATCTCAAATAAAAGGTCCCGTATTTTAAAATTCTGCGACACGGGTGGCCGCTTTTGAGACTAAAGGCCATTTATAAATTTGTTTTGACCTTCACTAATAGCACCCAATTGACATCCCTGGAAATTACTTTTAACAAGGAAAATAAAAATTGATTATTACATACAGCATCTTTTAAGCTAGGCTAATTTAAGTTTTAAACTTACGATTAATTCGACCATGAGCTCTATATGTTCTCCTCCTCATTTTGGGTGCTCTATTAACTTGTATGTGCTCTATCACTAACCGATCTACATCCAAACCTTTATGATCGGCATTACTTTCTGCATTCCTTAGCAACTGCAACAAGAATTCGGCACTCTTCTTTGGCCATCTTCCTTGAGTTGCATTCCACTGTTTAGCCTACCAAAAATTATAACATAAATTAAGATAGTAAATAAGGCAAGCAGTGGCTTTATGCAAAAAATAACAATAGCTACACCTAATTGCAAAGAAATTAGAGATGAAACAGGGTAGTGAAATAGGGGCGTACAACCCTTTTTAGTGAAGGGCCACTTACACATTACTGGTGCTTAGTCGAGGGTCATATGCAGGCCCGTCATTTCGGGCGTCAAGGAGGCAAATGCATCACCCATCATTCTTGGTTTTAAGAAATTAATGTAATTATGCATAAGTGGACATGGTTTGTATTTGCCATATAATTTGCATACAGTACACACAAAAGTGCTGCAAAATTAGCTATCTGACCACAGGAAACCCAACATTTATTTTAAAGTAATTCATATGTTGAGTACATAATATAACTTTATGAACAACGAAATTTGGCTCAAAGACAATAGAAATTGACTTATAGTGATCAGGCATCAACCTAAAAAGGCATTTTCCAAAACATAAAATATTCAATACCAGTAATTCTATTGAGTGAAACAATGCGTATGCTTGCAGATATTTTAAATCTAATGCCATTTAGCATCTGATGTTAAAACCTTTGATTAGATTTGATTGGAAATTTCAAAATACTTTATGAGCTTAGCAATATATTTCCCTTTATGGTGCAATGTTTTAAGGTTATTTTGGGAGCACATTATACGAGTTGTGAACTCTTGATAACTGGGTTGATTTTTTCCCTCAGTTGTTTACTATTTCCATACTTGAAAATGTAATGAGTTTAGCTACTATTATAACTAAAAACACAATTTATGCAACAATGACTAGTGATCAACAATAACTGAATAACTGAAATAATTGGAGTTTTAATTATTTTGTTACAGTCAAACCTGTGTAAGTTGACCACTTGCAGTGCATTACTTTAGTGGTCAACTTAGACAGGTGGTCAACTTACAAAGGGTTTGTTATATAGTTCTCAGCCAAATTTGGTGCATATTAGTGGTCAACATAGACAGGTAATCAACTTACAAGGGTGGTCAACTTTACAAGTTTTACTGCATGCCTAAAATTTTTGAAAAGGTTTTTGGATTCTAAATAATAATACAATATTTTTTAAGTAAGAATTTGAATGCAAAACATTTATTTTTTCTCAAAAAATCCCAATACTGAAAAGAAGTTTCAAATATGCAGCAATAATGATGTAAAATCCCTCGTGAACAACGCACTTTAAAACTTGATTTTTATTCATTTATTGACTTTTTAAAACTAAATATTTTTTTTCTACAAACAAATGAAGAACCCAAGTTTCTTTTAAAGCTAGTAACTTTCAAAAAAAAAAAAAATCAGCAACAAATAATAATTTTATATTTACTAAAAATAGTTTGCAATCAATGAAATAGTCAGAAATGAAAAAATATTAAATCAAAGTATTTAATAATTAACTAAGCAAACATTACCAGGTATATGCCTATCAAAGTTTTAGGACAGGCTACAAATATTTAAAAAAATTCCAAACTTTATTTTTGCAACATTTTTGAAATTTTCCCGAGAATTATAAATGTCCAAACAGTAGAATCACATAGTTAAGAAAAAGGAGCAAGTATTAAAGAAACACATGCAATCGGATTTTGATATGCTTGAAAAATTGTGACGGAAGGGTAAAATCGTAAGAAACGCTAAGATGCATTAATTTTGCACAATTTGATAAATATGCAAGTTCTTGAATTTAAAATCCATAACCAGTCTACAGTTTTCACGAGTTTTGAGCACTTTTTGCTTAAAATCACGACTTTCCATGACCCTATTCTAGGTGCAAAAAAAAAACTTTCTACTGTGAGTAGTGATGCAGTGAGGGGGGGGGGGGGGACAACCCACCAGAGACATTGGTATTAACATAAATGCAAATTCTAATTCAGTAATTTATGCATATGAAAGAAGTTTTGACCAAAAAACTCCCCTCAGAAGGCCCCCTTATGGATCAAAAACGCAGGTATTTCTGGCTGCGCCAGTGACTATGAGCAAAATTACTGGGCCTTACAGGCCACACTTAAGAAGTTCTTAACCCTTTAAGAGCATTGTAACCTGCCTGGCATCTCCTGTAATGAAAAGGTTAATCGATGAAAACTTAGTAAACATTGAAAACCCTCTTTCGGAAAAGTTACCTGTGCCTTACGACCAACTCCACCATTAAACCTGCGAAATGGAACTATTTCTTGCTTATGGATAACATTCTTCAGGTATCGCTGAGCTCTGCGTAGAGACATCTTTTTTATTGCTTGAGCTGTTTCTCTGGTGTTCTAGAAAAAAAAAAATTTTTTATTGCTGAAATTTAGGTACTCCATTGATATTATACTTAAACTCTTATAAATAAGCTCTTGAATTAACTAATTTCTTAATTTTTACATTAAAAGATAGAGCTTCGCAGAACACAAAATGATTGCATTAAAAAAATCTACTATAACACATGATTAATAATAAACTATAACTGACCAAAAAAAAAAGATTCATTATTTAAATTTTCAACCTTTAAAAATCAGAATTTTTCTCTACTATTTTTTTTTTAAGTTTCATTAATTTGTCTCATAAGAAAGCGTAATAAGCACAAAAAAGAAAGATTTGATTTTCATAGCTGACACAAAGAGATTGCATTTTTGAAAAGGGAAGGATCAAAGATTTAAAAACTGCTAATAAAGGATTTTAGGTAAATTAATTTCAATATTGCATTTTTAGCAAAAATGGAAAATGAAATACAGCTGACTCTTGAGCTAAAAACGATCTGAAACCTGTAATTTTCAAGTGAGAAAACATTTTGGATGCAATTTTTTTAAAAGGGATTTTTATCTGAATTTATATTTTGCTTTCTTGCTGACTTTTAAAACACATCAGAATGTCGAGAATCCGCATAGGCAGTTAGGATTTCTGAAAATAACCAAGAAAATACCATTTACGAAAATAGTTGAATAGAATAAGGAAAAAGCTTTTGATAGCTAGAGTTGAATATTAGGTTCAGAATCTGCACAGTATAACTTAGGTAGGTTTTGACCCCCAAAGCAGAATACTTGAAGATGTTCTGCAATGTAAAATCATTTCACCAAAATTATTCTGCAAGCACTTCAAGCATTGTATACAAAAGCAAACAACGTGACCTTTCCCACAAATCGGGAGCGCTAAATCAACACAGATTCATATAGGTCCCCCCCCCCCCCAGTTTATAAAACTTCACTGTTATGTATTTCTGCAAAACCTAATTCGACTGAGATTTCCCAAAAATTTTTTTAATAAAAATCCGAACCTAGGTGTTGAATCGGGTTTTCCCCCCCATGTCGTTAATTTTACATGGTATGAAGGAGCAATTAAAATGACGTCAATATATTACTAAAACTAGAGGACCCGACAGACTTTGTAATGTTCAAACTTTGTAAATTGAAAAGTTAAAACATTTCGAAAAAATATCAAGTGTTTGAACCGTTTTGTTGAAAGAAATATGTAAAAAGAAAATGTTTCTAAGATACTTGGTGCCACAATATGTACATTTATTACAATTTGATTTATGTAATGCCCACTGAGCTGTTTCATTAACTACTTTTCTTTGCGTACGGGAAAAATCTTTTTATATTGCATGCTTTGTTTCTTCAGCCACACTCAAGTGATAAAAATTTTCCTCTGATATTTAGTGTAAAAAACTAACTAACGTTGTACATCTATCTACAACAAACCGGAAGTCCCGCTGCAACGTCCCCCATATGAAAAAGAATTTAACTATCGCAAAGTAATCTTTTGAAAAATGATAAAGGAAATTACTCCCCCCCCCCACCGATGTAAAATAAATGTATTCTTCAACTAAAATGACTACATTCTTTAAAAACCAAAAACAATTCTATGCAATTTAAATTATTTCGCCAAATAAACAAAAATACATTTAATTGCATTAACAGTATCTTTAAAATGTAAAATAATCCCGCAACTCTATTGTTTTTCGCCGTAGTTGCCAAACCACCACGCTACTGTAATCATGCCAATTAATGAGCGAAGCAAGCTCCGATCGATTAGTGGTCCGATCGTTTCAACGAAAAATTTTAATGATAATCTCGATTTCTAGCCGAGCATTTGTGGGGATATTTTGATAATTAGGAATCTGGCGCGGTCGTCTCATTTTTGGCGTAAACAATTTTATTTTGGTAACCTTGCCGATTTATAGTAACCCTATATGAATAGATGTTTCGGTTCTCTTTGTTTAGATTTGCAACGAAAAATTCCTCTCAATTGATGTATCACAATAGGAAATTTTCATCACAAAAAGCAGAGCTGGCTTTCTTATTGTCCATTGGCAACGGTTAAATATTTATTTCAATTCTCGCTCAACAATGGGTTAAAATAAATATTAATCATTTGGGAGAGATAACCATCTAATGTTTAAATTAATTAACGAAAACGTTTACGATTCGATCCATTGCGCTTCGAAACCATGCTTGCCACAACTTAATTGCACACAAAAAATTTGATCAAAATCGTTCCAGGGTCCAGCCTTTAAAAAGCCTTATGGTGACAAACGTCCGCACAGAAGATTTTTATATATTAAGATAATATATAGAATGTGTCGAGTTAGGGTAGCATATAATAAAATTCAAAACTTTCTGAATAATAATTGAAATATTTTCAGGATGCAAAAGGATTGAAATCTGAAACAAGACATGTAATTTTTGGCAATGGGCAGGTTTTAATGTTGGCTTATTTCTGTAAATTTGTTTCAGTTAAAAATAAATTTTAAAGTTGCTGCAGATGACTTATCGAATTCAACATTCTTTGTGATCTTTATACAGAAAATATAGTTTCTACAGATTTAAATTTTACAGAAATCTAGAAAATTTATCCGAGCTTTCCTCTCGCATTTTTGAACACAATTGTTCTGCAGCTCAGGCACCTGTTCTGTGACGTTTGCTAATTTAGTAGCACAGTCGGACCTCCATATATCGAAGTAGCTAATTGCCGGAAAAACTTCGATACATAGAAATTTCGATATATAAAAAGATAATCTTATTTTATCCTAAAGATCTCCTAAAACAAAAAAACGACCTATCTACACACCCCTGAACCCCAGATTCCTTATGAGTTTCGTAGCAACCTTTAGTGAACATAATTTTTTCTCCTAACCTTTATTTTTCATGAGACAAACAGTCTAAAGAGGAAAAAAATCTACGAATTTCTTGAAAAAAAAATTCTGATGCATAGAGATTTTTTCGATATATAGAAACAATTTTTCTATGTAATGAACATAGAAATTTGCTGGGATTTCGATATATAGAAAATTTCGATATGTGGAAGTTCGACTGTATTCTGCCTTTGGGTTTTGACAAATGAATACACCTCGCTTTCGCAATGCGCAATTCGTGTATTTTTCAGGGTTGGACGGATTTGTCCCAATGGTTTTTTTGTGAAAAAACCCATACTTTTGGGTTCTTTTAAATGTTCTTAGTTTTTAATAGAGATGTACCGAGTACTCGGTACTCTGCCAAATTCTGATCAGATACTCGGCCAATACAGAGTAGTTGCAAAAAATTGAATATTGTCCAACGCAGTACTAAAATTTATAAAAAAAAAGAGCAAGCATTATATTCTGCAATCATTTACAATTAAAATTTATAAGTCAAATTTAAATTTTGAGAATAATGAAGTTTGTAATGCTTCAATGGAATAAATCTTTATTTTAATGTCCCAAAGTTAATAAAACTTATTTATTAAAAATTATGCAAGTATAGAAAATATGGAATTTTTATATTAAAAATAGATTGTTGCTACAAACAAAAATTAGTTATAAAAATACCTTTGCTTAAAAAATAAAAGGAAATAAAACAACGTTAAAAGTACAGTGCAGGAACACTGCAGACACGTGTTTTGGCGTTACAAAGAGTTCCTTTTTCAATGCACAAAATGGGAGCTCGTAGATTTAAAGGCATCCGACAAAAGTCGGATTTTTTCGAATGACTTTACATTCTGTAGCTCATGTTATGCACTGAAAAAGACTTTCCTTGTAACGGGGTGGGGGGGGGGGGGGGAGGGGGTCAGAAACATGTGTCTGCAGTGTTCCTGCACATTTGTTGTATGTAAAAAATTATTTTTGTTTGGCGGACTAAAACTATAATTGATTGGTATACAGTGAAACCCCTCCTGACGGACACCCCTCTTTTGCTGACAATTTTTAATTCCCCAGTTCCAATGCAAATAACATTATTAAACCCCTATCCTACGAACACCTCACTATTGCGGACAAAAAAATTGTCCTGTTAGCCTCTGCATTAGAGAGATTTTACTGTAATTTGTTTTAATTCCAACTTGATTAATCATACCTTTTATTTTTTTATTTTTAATTTTAAAAGTAATTTTTTTGTAAAATTTTTGACACAAACAAAATTGTTTATGTACCGCGTAATTGAATTTCAGCAGGAATTTAGTTTTAAAAACTATTATATGGACAAGGAGGTCTATACTACTATTCCAATAAGTTCAAAATTCACTACATGTGTGTTGGTGGTTCTTCTTAAAACATAATTGGTACTTGGTAACTCGGCCGAGTACTCGGTAACTCGGTACTCGGCCGAGTAGTGAAAGGCCAAGTACTCGGTACTCGGCCAAAGTGCTACTCGGTACGTCTCTAGTTTTTACTAAACTTAATTTAAATACTTTGACAATTTAAAATTTATTTGTACTTCACTACAGACAATGAACATAAAAATGAAGTTGGAACTTCAATAACCATTGTATTTTAATTTTAGTCAAAATTTAAATAAAATGTATTTCAAAGATTTTAAACAAACATATTTTGCTTTTTACTTTAACTGATCAAGAAATAATTCAAAATAAGTTTTGAAGCATACCAAATCATTTCGTTAAAAATGAGATGGTAGGTAATGATGGACAATCGATTGTATTTTTATACAGTCTTCATGAATATTTTTCTTTTTTTTTGTATACTTTTGTAAACTTTAAGAGGCTGTTTTCTCCAAATAATCTGGTTAGTGCGCTTTATCACTTCACTGTGTGGATATCCTCAAGAGGTATTGCTGAACTTCATCTCAATCTGAATTTCTGAGACCGGTAATCAATTTTTCATGAGAATGCATGTAGATTTAACGTTCTACGATTTTTGAATTGTGCATAGAAATATTTAACACGGTTACCGTAAAATCCCGAAAGTAACCCTCCTATAGATTATAGGGGCATTCCAAGGTATTTTTGACATTTATGTAGAGTCCATAACGTGACCTTTTTTGCCATAACTTTTTAATTTACTGTTTGATTAGCATATTATTTTATTTTGATCTTTTCCTACCAACACACCAGCTCAAATTAAAATAATTTGCAAATCATGCGGTAAATTAAAAAGTTACAGCAAAAAAAGGTCACGTTACGGACTCTACATAATGTCAAAAATACCGTGGAATGCCCCTATAGCTTTCTCTTGTTTTGTGGAAAGTGAAGTCATTTTATAAATCCCAAATATACCCCCCTCCCTGAAAATTTTTCTATCTTTATTTGCGACTCAGCATTTACATTCAAGCATTTAGAGGTTTAGTTTCCTCTCTTCCATGTGCAGTTTCTCTTTTCTTAAAAAAAAAAAGAAAACAATGATTTAAACACAAAAAAGTCTACACGGTTTATTCCTTCCAAAATTTCTAGACACCTTTGGATGCAAGCGAGATTTTTTTTTTGTTCATGTGTCTTACAAAAGACTATTTACTATTTTGGAAAGTAGCACGAAACTTTTGTGGTCGTGATTGCGATTATTGCTTCCATTCTGAAACAAGAAAATTAAGATTATTCTTTTTTTCCTGTAACCTTACTACATTCAGTACATGATGGATTTTCAAGTGATAAGTTATAAGACTTTTGCCAGTTTAAGGTGCAAAACCCCTTTTTGAAAAAAAGTTGCCGCCCACATGCAATTGATTACTACTAGAAAATTAAGACAGTTTTTTTTTTAATTTCTTGCTCTTCATTTACTTCAATTTTCTTATTACAGTACAACCTTGATATCTCGAATCTCTCGGGACGCAAAAAATTTTGAGATATCGAGTTTTCGAGTTAACAAGGTTTTTAAAAACTACTTACTCTCACATTTACACACACGTACGCTATATGCATTTATATATGTACTACTGGACCACATCGAATTACGATCAACAAAGTAGTCTTCATTATTTCACTAGATTTGAAATTTTCTAATTGTCGAAAGTGCACAGGATGAGATTCTGAAATGTACAAAAATTTCAACTTGGTTTTTTTCACCTAAAAGTTTAATTTTATCTTCAACCAGTAACGTCGCATTCAAAAAAGTTCTCAGCAGCCATTTTGTAGGAGTTAAAACAGCTGAATGAAGAAAACGTGGAACGAATTTTCCGTTTTCGCTTGAAAACTGACAGACGAAAAATCGAACCCCTTTCCTCAAAGTGGACAACATGTTCGAGAGAAATGCACGAAAATTCTAAATTCTGGGGAAAACACTGCACCCCCTTCATGCCAACACTCCCCTATTATCTTGCCCCAATCCCCTATTCACAAAAATTCCAAGAAAAGGGATGAAAAACGTTAAGCAATTGTCCCTGGAACTGGTTTTACTACAAAAATTGCCGAAGAAAAACGACAATTGAAACTTGCTTCTATGCAAAAAATTTCGACATATCAAGGGTTTTGAAAAATAAATTTCGAGATAACTATGGAAAATACATAGGGGTTTTTATAGAAAATGCTGGCGAAAATTTTTGTTTCGAGATAAGGAGGTTCGAGATATCAAGGTTCGACTATTTCTTTTCTGTACCTAAAACTATTAAACACAATTATTGACCAATTTTTCTCAATAAAATCTCGATTATACCCCCCCCCCCTTCTGAAATTAACATGTTTTGTTTTGAAAATAGGGCAGGGAGTACTCTCGGGATTTTACTGTAATAGCACGGATGTGCCGCAAACTTTTTTTGGAGGGCAAAAACTTAAGGCAGTGGTTGCGGCACCGACCGCCGGCAAAGACCGACCTCCTTCTGCGCAAGCGCAGAGTAGAAATTACTGCCTTGGGGTCGGGATTGTTTTATGAACCCGACCAAGGGGGGGTTACGATGGCCAGGATCTAATTTCCACAGCCGACCAATGATATTCTATGCGGTCGGACGAATTATGTATGGCCGACCACACACATTAAGATACTTTCCCAATGACCATGCTAAGCGGTGGGACGAATTATGTATGGCTGACCACACAAATTAAGATACTTTCCCAATGACCATGCTAAGCGGTCGAACGAAATATGTATGGCCGACCACACAAATTAAGATTCTTTCCCAATGACATTCTAAGCGGTTGGACGAGTAATGGCAGACTAGGCAAATTAAGATACAGTCGGACCTCCATATATCGAACTTCCACATATCGAAATTTTCTATATATCGAAATTCCAGCACGTTTCCATGTTCATTACATAGAAAAATTGTTTCTATATATCGAAAAAATCTCTATATATCGAAATTTTTCTCGAGACATTCGTAGATTTTTTTCCCACTTTAAACTGTTTGTCTCATGAAAAATGAAGGTTAGGGGAGAATATTATGTTCACTAAAGGTTGCTATGAAACTCATGTGGAATCGGGGGCTGAGAGGTGTGTAGATATGTCGTTGTTCCGTTCTGGAGTTCTAAAATTCCGTCAAGTTCATTTCAAATCTTATTACCAGTAACACTGTAAAATCAGTTTCAAGTTATCCCTTTTGTCTGTTGATTATCATTTTTAGTCTTTTAACTTCAGTAAAAATCATTCAGGTTAAGTAGGTTTTTTTCTTTTTCTCTCGATCACATTGTCAAAACGAAAATACCCTAATATTGCGGATCAAGTTGAATTGACGAAAAATGAAGATGTGTGACGACACAAAAGTGTAATTTCTGTTAATTTTCCAATTCTTAACTTTTAATCTGATGCTCGAATAAATTAGAAATTGGATTTCATACACGAAAATGAGCTTTAATTTTAATGTTTGAGGAGATTTTTATGATAAAAACAGATTGTTTCTATATATCGACATTTCTATATATCGAATTTTTTTTCCGGCAATTTGCTCCTTCGATATATGGAGGTCCGACTGTATATACGCCGAGCAAAATGATAGCTCTGGAATTAATATAGATATTAACGGCATACACGATCTGTAATTATTCTTTAATCATAATTCAATTATTCGCTGCGATTAGAGGTGCAGATTAGCGGTCGCCACTCGCCAATTGGCGACCAAAAATTTTCAATGGCTACCAAAGATTTCAGCGCCGATCGCCACCGGGTGACCAAAGGGGAAAAAAAATCCCCCCAAGTTGAAGTTATCGATTGCACTGTGCTTTCGGATCCAGTTTTTCATGCTGTGGTGGTCACTCGTCTAGACGCGAGGTCACTTACTGACCTTCAAGAAAAGTTGAAATGTTGCCCCTCTCCTCGCTGATTCGTTGACCACTTCCCGTTTGCTACACCTACACTGCGTTCGGGGCTTAGAGCATTGTTCGGGGAGGGGGGGGGGGGGTGAAAACTGAAACCTCCCCGCGGTCCAGCAGACATGATCCCTGAACCCAATCAAGGTCAATACCACAGCATCTGCAGTGCCTGAGGAGGGGAAACGTAAATACGGCGGCGTAGCTAGTTCTGATAACTTTTTAAAAGGTTGAAAATGACGAGTAGAGGTAGCTCAAAGAGAATAAAATTGGATACATCTTCCAAGACTTTATTTCAGTTCTTCAAAACGAAGACAACCAGCATCAAGTCAGTTCATTTTTCATTATTATAGAATTTTTTTTTTTGGAAAGATTACTGTAACGTGTGTAACAAACTAAACATGGCACCAAATACATTATTTTTCTGCTGTATAATACGCTATCGATTTAAAAATCAATTTTTAGAAGTACCAAATTACTTTAAAGTGGCCGACTTACACCGGGTGTCATGAAACTTTTCACGACTTGCTTCGCGAAAATCTGCTTCCCTTGTTCCTTTTACATCTTTTGCGAATATTTTAATATAATATAATTTTTTTTCAATCTGAAAATATTTTGACAGATGCAGCGTTAAATTAGCTTATTTAATGTTTAATTTTCATGACTTTTTATTTAGGAAGCCATATTAAATTTGAAATCGTACTTCGTGCGAAAAATTGCACTTCGTGATTTAGATTTCAAACCTTTTACATCTTGTAAATATTAAAAATATTTTTAAAAATCGGAAGTTATTTTGCGCAGGCTAAATTTAATTAGCTTATTTCGTGTTTGATTTTAATGAATGGATTTATTTTTGGATCCATGCTTCCTTTGTAATCGTACTTCGCGGGGAACTGCACCTCGTGGTTGAGTTTTCAATAGCTTTGCATCTTGTTCATTTCTTAATATTTTTGACAAATGAAAGTTATTTTGACGTATACTACCTTAGATTAGCTTGGTCTATGTTCCATTTTAATAAAAGAATTAATTTTTGAAGCCACGCTTCCTTTGTAATCGTACTTTGCGGGGAATTGCTCTTCGTGGTTGAGTTTTCAATCCCTTTGGATCTTGTACAGATTTTAATATTTTTGATAATCGGAAGTTATTTTGGCACAGGCTGCCTTAAATTAGCTTATTTTTATGTTTATTTTAAAGACTTGATTTATTTTTGGAATCGTGCTTTCTTTGTAATCGTACTTCGCGTATAACTATAACCACGTGGTTGAGTTTTAAATCCTTTTGCATCCTATTCATATCTTAATATTTTTGACAGACGAAAGTTATTTAGACAAATGCAACCTTATATTAGTTGTTTTATGTTATATTTTTATAAAAGAATTTATTTTTGAAGCCATGCTTCCTTTGTAACCGCACTTCCCGGGGAGCTGCACCTCGTGGTTGAATTTTCAATCTTTTTGCATCTTGTACAATTGTCTTCATATTTTTGATAAGCAAAAGTTATTTTGATGTGTGCTACCTTAGATTAGCTTGTTTCATGTTCCATTTTAATAAAAGAATTTATTTTTGGAGCCATGCTAACTTTGGAATCGCACTTTGAGGATAATTGCATCTTGTGCTTTAGATTTCCTTTTGCATCTTGTACCAACATATTTTAATTTTTTTGGCAGTCGGAAGTTGTCAGCTTATTTTAAGTTTTATTTTAATAAATAATAAATGCAATTATTTTCGGGAAACGTGCCGACATTGCACACCAGTTTTGCTACTCTTTTTGCATTTTTGAATACTTCAGAAGTTTTGATAATTGAAAGTTATATTTTAATAACTAAAAAGTAATAAATCCTGTTCATATATTTATTTTTACAGGCTTTATTTTAATCAATTTAATTTATCCTAAAATATTAAATCAAAACATATTTTTTTTTTTGCTGTTGAATTTGAAATGTATTATTTCTATAAACGATACTAAATGTCGTATGTTGAGAGGCAGATTTCTAGAGTAGTGGATAGCTACTTTATTATTAGTTCAATTCTAATTCAGCCTTTAAAATAACCATTTGTTCGCAAACTACAAATATTTTTCTAGTTTGTTTTTATTATGTGGTTTTGAATTTTAAAATTTGGTCCTACAAATTTAAATTTGCAAATATGTTGGCAAGGGGGATTCTATGAAAAGTGAAACCAGTAGGTCAAACAAATATTAGATTTTTAACTTAATGTGTTCCTCCATCCTATTTCAATCAAAATCTTTCTCAGATTTCTTCAATGAGAGAAGGAAAATACTTACCAATCTTTACTGGTACTGATTTTTATTGTGCTAAGATTTTTAATACATAGACATATAAAATATATGTACAGTGAAGCAGAGTTTATACGTTTTTGAAGGGACTGTATGAAAAAAGTGTAATAAGGGGAAAAACGTACAATAGGTATGCATTAAAATCAGGGCTGGCAAGTTTCTGCCGGGGCGGTTAAAACCACTGGTAGAAACCGGTTAAAACCGGCATGGCAAAAACCACTTTCTGCCACATTTTCGGCAGAAACTGGCAAAAACTCAAAATGAAAAAAAAAAAACTTTTGACAGACAGTAGAAATTGCATGAAAAAAATAATTAATCGTTAACCAAAGCACAGCTTACTTTACAATATTATCACAATTCAGAATCAAATGTTACATTGTTTCGACCCTGCAGTTGCTTCTTGGAAAAGATGGTTCCAAAAATCTAAATAGTTTCTCATTTTAATATGCATGAATGAGAAACTTTAGAATATTCTTGCATCAGAAGAGCTAGCTAGCAATGCATCAAGGAACAAGCAATATTCATGAAACTTTCAAATTGTATATTTTTTAAAACTGGTCCATTATGTAGTAACTAGGGTATTGGTAAAAATTCGACTGGAAAAATGAGTTTCGAGAAGTGGGGCCAATTTGTTATGCAAAGCTGTGATATTAGGTACAAAATTTAGTTAATATTGACAAGTAAAATTTGACACTTTCTTCTTGAAGCACATGATAATTTCAATCACAAGCAACTTAGATGAAGCTTATTTGCGAGTACATTGCAAACAGTAATGCCAGTTTAATTCTGTATGTCACTCCTCTATCCTAAGAACCCATTAGATTAATGCAAATATTTTGAGCATCAGCAATTGCAAAATTCCCTTTCTGAACTAAATCAAGGGCACTAGCATAACATTTTATTCTTTACAATAATGAAATGAAGTTTAACTTTTTAGTTTAAACAAATATCATTTAGTAATTACTTTAGTTTTTTAAGACGATTTTAAGTTTTTGCCAATTTCTGCCGGTTTTAACCGGTTATAACCAGTTTCTGCCACTGGCATGGCAAAAACTAGTTTCTGCCGGCAGAAAGCCAACCCTGATTAAAATGTATTGGATTCTGCAGGGACCAATTCAAAAAACGTACCAAAGAGAAATGTATAAACGGTGCTTTTCTGTATATAATATATATATATATATATATATATATATATAATGTGTGGGTGTATGTTTGGCTACCAAAAATTTGAAGTGGCTACCAAAGTTTTTGGTGTTGGTAGCCACTGGCTACCAAAGAAAAATACCAGTCTACACCTCTAGCTGCGATACATCTACCATCTCCGACCCAAGCCCTCGAGTGCCGCTGCTTTCGGTCGGACATGATTTAAATCGACCTTATGAAATTCTAGGGAGGTCGGATGTATAATATGAGACTTAATATGAATTTCTAGTGAAATACTATTTTTAGCGATAAGTAAATAAGAATTAAGGTAGATTTACGGCGACTAACCGACGTGTGTCACCGCCGGTCGTATAATACGGCAGGATTTGGATAGCGCTTTCTAGCTGCTTCCAAAGTTCTGCAATCAGTGATGAAAAAATCCAAATAACTTTTCATTTTGGAACTCTTTTTAAACAGTTTTCGAATTCATTGTACGATTTGAAACTCGCACCGCGTTCCATGACGGTAGCCATTTTTATACGAACCAAGCACGCACGCACGATGGTCGGAAGTGGTTGGAACTAGTGACGTCGCTAGTTGGAACCGCCACGCCAAGCAAAGGAGGCGTGTCAATCCGTTGAAAGTGTCAGATTAGCGCATGCACTACTTTCTAGGTCGGATGCCGAATCCAGCTCCGATAGTCGGTACCACAACCACTGCGAAAACTTAAATTGACGAATGATAAAATACAGGTGTGCAAATAGGTTAAAAGTAATGTTTGGCAAAACTCACCTTGAAATGCACTCGAAGGTTTGAGCCTCTGGCTTTACAAGCTGGAAAACAAAAAGCAACACTATTAGCAAACAGGTTTGTAATGACTCCTGCAAATAATACAAATATTGCATTTAGTAATTTCCCTCAGCAGATTTTGAACTATGGAACAGTTTTTTTAAACCCCAGACTGATTAGGGGATGTGAATTCGATGACTAAGCCTCCTTTTTTAAGAAGGCGTTTTGTAAATTGGAGAACTTGAAATCAAGTTTCTAAAAGATTTAAAAAGATTTTTGCATCAATTCTTAGATTAAGTACTTAATTCATGCTAAAAGTATGTTCTTTAAATAAATTGATGTCTATTTGCTATAAACTACTAAATAATAAGCAATGTTTAAGCATTTTGTTTTCATGATTAATAAAAGTAAATATTTAATATAAAAGTAATAATATTCAATATGTAGTTAACGTAATCGACAGGTACACTTATTGCTCCTCATGTTATCTAAAAGGTCTTTTATAAACCTAAATATGTATTTTCAAACTTATATCTGTGCTTGACCCTTTTTTAAAATGAAAAAATTATTCTGCCTCCCTCTTACTTTTATGCTCAAGTAATATGTGGAGGGACAAGTATGACAAATAGTTATTGGAGGGGGGCCGTGCCCCCCCCCCTCTATCGGTACATTCATCCTATCCTTTTACAATTGCACTAATAATTGCAGTGTGGTGGCTGACTCCACTGGATAAAGGATGGAATTCTCTAAAAGAGTTTAATGACCAAGGACTGCAAATGTGTATCAAGTTAGACAGGTTCCCCCCCCCCCATTAAATTAGTGGATACAATAGTATTATATAATAAATGACATGATTAAAATCCAACTGGTGATTAAAAAGTTAGCAGAAATACAAATCCTGAGAAAACTGTCAACTTGAAAAGCTTTGTCAAGAAAATAAAGCACTACAGAACATCAAACATTACTAAGCCTGAAAAATTTGTTTACCAAAACTGGTCCGATAACAAGTTTTGCAATTGAAAACAATATTAAATCATTCTTGTAACAAAATTGCAGCGAAGGTCTGTTAAGAGCACTCATACAGTTTCGCAGGACCTAACTCGAAATTAAGCATAAGTCAGCATGCTGAAACGTGATTTATAAAAATACATACAAATATTACTCACATTTTGATGCATTATCTGGTTCCATAGAATACCGCGCCATTTTAAACTAAAAAGGAAGGATAACAAGAATTAACAACATAAATTCGCATATACGTCAAAAGTCAGTATTACGTAAAGCGGACAAGGGAAGATAATAGTTGAGACAAATAAAAACCACAAACATACTTAGTTAAAATAAATCGAATCAAATTATTTTCTTTATTTACATTGAAGTTAAAAACTGGAACTACACGACGTGTGTTTACCAGATCCTTAAAACTATTGCGTGGTAAGAAATCTAACTATTTTTGAAAATACATTTGTATTTAAAACTATGAAATATACAATATCAATTTACTATATTTCTAATCAATAAAACTACTTAATACATTGTGATTAATTAGGATTTATATACTTACTTTCTTAGCGCTACGGGCCCGAACCTTTAATGAAGCAGTGTTGCCAAACAATTTTTTGAAATACTAAGTTCTTTCATTAATGAAGGAAGGCAACAAAACGCATATTTTTCTTTTTTGTTCCAAGAATAATAAATACTTGACGAAAATAATGTGATTTTTTAAGATTAATCTGCTGTTTATGAATTTTTACCATTTCAATATTTTTTAAAAGTTTCAATGAGCAAGATTTCTCTTCCTTTCCTTTTTTCTCGAAATGCTTATGTTTGTTCTCTCTCTCTCTCTTTTTTTTAATGTTAAAACCTTTCGTTCATTTATCAAAAAAAAAAAAGAGCATCCTTAAAAAAAAAAAAAAAAAAATCGAAATATCGTCTGCTTCAAAACAGGAATGTCATCAGTCGTGGGTCGTGGTTTCTCATTTCTTGCGTTTGTTTATCTCCCGTTGAAACTCGCAGCGTTTGATTAATCTTTGGAAACGTACCTTTTAGGAAAAAAAATCTTAATGTGACAGCGCATTTTATTTCCTACTAATGAAATGTGTGGATACTTTCTGCTCTTGTCATTGTGGTTTATTTCTTTAAGTAAAAGTGCATTGGGGAGAAATGTACTTCTAATTGTAGGTAAGTACATTGCCAAAAGCAATGAATGTTCATCGAATAAGCTTTTCTCTTTATCAAAGTAAATTCATTTCCAAATGTCTTAACATGGTACTTTTAAAACTTTAATAATACTTTAATAGTTGATACTCGTTTTGTTGCAAAGTAGTTGAAGAATTGCATGAAATGTTAAAAGATTTGGAAACATTTTTCAATTATTATTACTGTTAATTGCTGAACTATTTTCTGTTTATAATTTTGAGTAAGCCGAGTAATATTTGCTATGGAATTCAAAATGTGCATTAATACATTAGATAAGCTGTTTTCTAATAATTTGGGACATAAATTAGCTTAAGGGGGCCCTAAGCCAATAAACCAAAAGCATTTTCTGGGTCGCTCTGTAGTCAAACCTTACAATTTTAGTCATTAGCTAAAAGAGTACTCTAGCCATTTGGAAGCCCTTAAAATTTGGGCCCTAGGTCATGGCCTTAGTTGGTCTATTCAGTAATCAGGCCCTGGTTCCTGAAATTTATAGATCTGAACCTGACTGTAACTAACTTATTGAATAAAAAACAAATTTTAAAGATCACTACAGAAATTTAGAAGAATATTTAAAAATATAAATAGCTAAAAAGTGTTTTAGTATTATTTCGAAACATGTGCAATATGAAACGAATGTATAATACAAAAATTTAAAATATTGTTACATTTATTGCGATTTAGAAGAAAATTTAAAAAAAAAAATTACTTGGGGTAGATCACTGCGGAACAACGATCTCTGCAAAGGGGTGAACCAACATACCCCACGTTTTATGTCTAAAAAATGATGTGATAATTTTTTTCTTTGTAACAAAAAATTAAAAAACTGCAAATAATTGTGAACAAACAAAATTGGTTTAAGAAGAAGTTCAATTTTTTGTTATGCAATCTTGATGAAATCCAGTAATAATAAAAAAAAAAATCAAGTTGCAGTTTTCTGAAAATTATTCAGCACTACTGAAATAACATTTTCTGGAATAAAATTTGTTCAATATAACTGTACCATGTGATTTCATTATAAAAATTGTAGGACCATAAGTGTTATTTGTTTGTCATAAATAAAAATAATTAATAGTATTAAAATAATTGAGAACGGTCCAACGTGTCCAATCTCAACCAATCACTTTTAACAGCCCAGTACTTCAAGCTACTAGTTTTGCCTGCCATTCTAAAGTGAGCTAATTGATTATAACAAATGCCCTGTATTAAGCTCAAGTGATCCAGTGTGAGATGAGGTGGAAGAAAAAAAGTGAAAGTAAATTTTACATAGCTTGTAGTTTTGAATTTCACAAAAGTACTTTCTGATAAAACAATTTACCAAAGCATATGAGTCACAGTCTAATGTTTCTCTTTTCGTATATTATTTAGTACCTAGAAGCAGAAATTTATTTTCGAAGGGGCTAATGCCTAATTTTATAAGAACATTCCAAATTTAACTTTGAAAATGTTAAAATCCTTACTCACAATGAGTAGTTTTGCATTTATATCGGGAAGGGCTTAAGCTCCTTCAGTACAACCCCCTTTAACTACACTCTTCTTAGAGTCACTTTCACAACTATGCACAATCTCCTTCTCTTACTTCCAACAAGGCACCCCCTTCTTTGGACCCCAACTGATTTTTGTACCTATTCCTCTAAGTTGTAACATTGCGCAGATTTTTTTAAAAATTAAATCTTACATAAAATATGTAATGGATTAATGGGGAAAATAACTGTTTTTAAACATAAAGTTACATTTACTGACTTTTTCCTTTTCAAACTAAAAATTTTCTACCAACATGTTGCTTAAAAATTTTTTATATTCTAGCGGACGATGGCGGCTTTGAAAGTCAAGTTTACAATAACCCAGTTTGCAAAACACCTCACATAAACCAACTTGCATCAAAAAGCATTATTTATGAGAATGCTTTTACATCAGTTAGTAGTTGTTCACCTAGTCGTTCTGCAATTCTTACTGGGTTGCCTCAACATGAAAATGGAATGTATGGACTACACCAAGGTGAACATCATTTCAATTCCTTTGATCAAATCAAAAGTCTTAGCTCATTACTCAAAGAAAGAAAAATAAGAACAGGTAAATGATAAGATTTTTTTTGTTACTATTCAATAAACATTAAAAATAACTGATTTAGAATGATTAATTAAAAGATACATATGATCTTACTGATTTTTTCTAAAGGTGAAACTATTCTTACATTTTTTATCTTTAAAATGTAGTCTATTATTTATAACAAAAGAAAACACAAAACTTAAAAGACATGAACTTAGGTTTAATGTTCGGGAAAAAGTATTAACTTAGATACACAAACAAACACAATTTTAGCAGGATAGTGGAAACTGGAACAGCTTACCAGAAGAGATGGTAATGAGCAAGGGAGTAGATGGTTTTAAGAGGGCCGTATATCTTCACTGGGGATTGTAAATTGACTAGGACCAGAGCCTGTTGCTGGTCGTCACTTTTGTATTTGTATTTAAACAATTCTTGTGAAGAATCAACTATTTTGTTAACTATGGGAAAATATGGTGTGTGATTAAATAATTAGACACCGAAGATGTAAAACAAAGAAAAATAAAGTTTGTTAATATAAAAATAAATACAGTATGAATCTAGTCATCTGTCATGATAGAGATGTGTCCTGATGGATGATAGATGATTCATGATAGATGTGTTCTGATCAAAGTAATGCCTATTTATCAGATGTATAATATTTAATTCTCCACCAGCCAGAAGGACAGTAGATTAGCTTCTTTTGGTGGCTGCTTTGATCTTGCCGTCTATAGTGGCCTCTTTTTATTTGAATAACCAGATTAAGACTCAGATACAATCAATCCAAGTTCCACTGTTTAAAATCAGGGTTGACTTTTTTGATATCAAAAACTAGTTTCTGATGTGACACGTGTCAGAAATTGGCTTAAACTGCCAAAAACCTAAGTTGATGCTAAGAAAATAATAAAAGGCTATTTTTTTTTATGTAAAATAAATTTTTAACCTATCTTAAATTCATATTATATCAATGCATTAAAAAGTAATGTTTGTAGTTCATTAATACAAACTATTTCAGTAATGGTAGTTAGCAGTTATTCTCAAAAATTAAAGCATTACATTTTTTAGAATTAATGCATTTAAATACCTTTCTCTACTTTGTTTTTATTTTAATTACTGTAGATACACTTTTCTTCTTCAAACAAAAATAAAAGGCTAATTAATAGATGTAATAAATACTGTGATGAAGAATTGAATCAAAATATAGCAATGAGTTGAGATTTTACAGCCAAGTTTTGATAGTAATGGAAACAATTACTAAAGTCCCCATATATGGATAATTTAGGATGGTGTCAATGTTATTTTAAAAAAGGTAACATTAATACTTGATCATATTCTTGTGTTAAACATCTCATTAATGCACTTTCAGATGTCAATAATATTGGTTTCACTATTACAGTGTGACAAAATGAGAAGTTTTTGATACATCCATTTAAACCATAGTTAAAACTGTCAGAAGGTGTCATGTGTCAAAATTTAGACAACCCTGCTCAAAATTAGATTCAAAATGAACATCAAAGATTGATTAGAACATAGCACAGGACAGTTGTAAGAGTTTCTTTGAATAAACTGAGTAGTCGGGGGTTGATTCAGGCACAAATTGGGTCCGATTTTTTACCCCTTCACAAAATTCTTAATTGTAAAAGCAGCCTCTTCACAAAATTTAATTTGTAAAAACAGTTCTTTCATCACTTTTAAGCTTTTCCGATTCATCTGAAATCAAAACGTCAGTAAAGAAAAAATTTCCAGCTTCTAAATCATTCCCAGTGAAGTCCTTTAAGCCAAAAGGATTTCAGATTAAATTTTTTATTGCTAAACATGCTCCGATACGGTTTGACAGGATTTTTTTCACAATAGATTTTTTTTTTAAGTTCTTTTTATGACAAAAATAAAAAATTCCATTTTTTTTCACAAAATGTGGTCATAAGAAGGAAAACCTCGACTGACCCCTGGTAAATCTATAGAACAATAAAAGCCTATCTTTGTTCTAAGCTGCTCAATCCATTGTTGCAAGTGTGAAACTTGTACGTACATATTTGCAGTTTAATTCGGGAATTTCAAAGTTTTAATTTTACTTTTACATCTTTAAATGTACATAATCATTATGAATTTTAATATAAGTATCAATCTTCTAAAACATTTTTTTTTTTTGTTCAAAAAAAGAAACAAATTGTACATATTGTCAGTGTAATATAAAAAGTCACCACTCGGTTTGACTCCCCCACTCCCTTCATTTTGCCCCTACTAAAAATTATTACCTACTTCCAATAAAATCTAAAATATAAAGTGTACTAAAAATTAATAACTAAGTTTATCTTGTAGGCATTATTGGCAAAAAACATGTTGGACCAGAAGCAGTTTATCCCTTTGATTTTGCTTACACAGAAGAAAAGTATTCTATCAATCAAGTAGGACGTAATATCACAAAGATTAAGCAATTGGTTCAGAAGTTTCTTGCCCAAAATGCATCAAGGTAAATGCATTGTTGACGTTATTGATGGTTCATTTCATTTTTAAAGTCTTATCTTACATTATCTGTCATAATCCTGTGTTTTGCTTCTGGTTTTTAATTGTTGCCAGAAACAATGAAAAATAATAGTAATAAAAATTTTAAATGCTTCTGCTTTTTAATTGTTGCCATGAACAATGAATAAATGAATTGTCAAGCAATTTAAAAAATCAGTTTCAAGGCTGAACTTAAGCAAGCATATATTTGTGGGTGCTTTCAAAAACTTTCTTTATTACACTATACCTGAACAAAATTGTTTTTAAATTCGAGCATACAAACCAGCAATACTGAGAAAAAGATTAATGAAAAAAAAAAAACTTATCTCATTATGCACAAATACATTTAGATTATAAAAATCCATACCGTTTTTTCTTCTCTTCTTTTTTAAATAAGGATAGGTTACAAGAAAATATTTTTGAACTTTCAAAAATTTTTTCCTTAATAAATAAAGTTTAAAACCAAAAAACTTTATAATTAAAAAACATTTTTTATATTTTATTTTACAGATTATTTCTATAAGTTTGGATCGCACTAAAAAGTACGAAATAAACTAAGTATATGATTTCTTGATTGCAACACACAAAAATTGAAGTTGATCTTAATATATGTATGTTTATGTTAATTCAAAAGCTTTAATTTTATTGGCTGCTTTAGAATTTATATGAACATACATATATTAAGATTAACTTCAATTTTTGGGGGTTGCAATCACGAAATCATATACTTAGTTTATTTCCTACTTTTTAGTGTGATCCAAGCTTATAGAAAGTCTTTAAAATTAAAAAATATTTTGTACATTTTATTTCTAATTTACTTGTATAGGCATTTAAATTTTTTAAAATGCTCTATATAAGTAGCTTTAAAATTAAAGGAAAAAAAACTATAATTTAATAATTTCAATTGATAGCTCAAAATGTAAGTAAATTTTTTTTGTGTAACCAATTGTTGTAGTCCTTTTTTTTTATATGTTGCCTTCCATGATCCTCATCGCTGTGGACATACAAATCCTGAGTTTGGTGAATTTTGTGAAAAATTTGGAAATGGAGAAAAAGGAAAAGGGTTCATTCCAGATTGGAAACCCATCTATTATAAACCAGAAGATGTTTTGGTCCCCTATTTCATTCCTGATACTCCAAAAGCAAGAAGTGATCTTGCAGCACAATATACTACCATTAGCAGATTAGACCAAGGTAAAGACAAATGCAGATTTTATAACTGTATCAATAATGACAATAATTATGTCTTTTAAAAATACTTTTAATTACTTAAAAGGAATTGGATTGATATTGAAGGAATTGAGAAATTTTCAAGTAGAAAATGACACCCTGGTTCTTTACACATCTGATAATGGAATACCATTCCCAAGTGGGAGAACAAATATGTACGATCCTGGCATAATAAAGTAAGCACTCTTGCATAAGGATATATATATATCTCATTTAGCTATACTCTTATAATTGTTAATAAGTAAAAATAAAATTTTCTGAACATTCATTGATGCACACAATAGTCTTTAACTTCTGCAATAATTAAATAACGTAATTTTTGCCGACCTTCGATGATGTTATGAGGAGTTTTCGGGGGCTCTCCCTTGGAAAATTTTTGAAATTGAAGCCAAAATTTACGACGATCTTTAATGTTGTTGGCAACTGAGAAAAAGACTGTCCCTCAGAAAATTTTGAAGTTGTTGCTAAATAAACCGCAATTTTAAGACATTGTTTAGTAATATTTGAGGGAGGAGTTTTCTCCCTTTTAAATATAGTAGATAATATATTGTACAGTCATAGAAAAAAAAAAACGAAACACTTTTAATTATTCGGCCATTATACATGCTAGAAAGGAAAGAAAGGTGTCATCCGTCTTGGTTTAAAGTCTTCTTTAAAACTACTTAGGTAAAATTTTGATAAGGGACCATATACAAAGCAAAATTAGCACCAACTTTTGATTTTCAAATAGGAACCCCTATTTTTTGCTACATAATTATGTTTAGACAGCAAAATGCAGCCAATGTACGGAATTTCATTGAATTCTGTGCAGTAGAACAGGAGTTATTAACGAAAAACGTTTTAGGGACCGTCACCACATTGAAAACGCTTCTTTCAAGGTCACGGCTTATCAAGTGACGGAGTGTAAACAAAAAAAAGTTCGAGATTGTCCAGCTCAATGCATGATTTTTTTTTTGAGTTCTCTTTTTTTCCGTAATTCGATACTTTTTGACCGATAATGTAGCTCCAAAAAGCAATTTACGGTCGAAAACTTTTTTTTTTTTTGAAGAATAAAAAAAGTTAAAATATTTATAGATTTTTGTCTATCTGGATTAACCTAAGAAAGACGGATGGGGATTGGCTGGTCCATCGTATAGATCGTTGTTTAATAAATCGAGTAATGACAATTTAAAAGTAATGGAACTTTTTGACTTTTCCTAATATGAACCTATTAGATTGCTTATATAATCATTCAAACCTCATAGAAATGTAAATATCCAACCTTATACCTAGAGTCATGATGTGAATATGTTTGATAAATGTATTGCACCTATGTTACTGGTTTATTTTGGAATAAATAGAAAGTCTTTGATGTAAAATGGAATTGCGCGTTTTTAGTTTCGAGAACATCGGCAGAAATTTGGGCCATCGCACAAAAAAATGTAAAAAAATATACCGCACAACGTGGGAAGACGCAGCATTAAATAGATTGGAGACACGAGCGAAGCAAGGTCCATTTATTCCATGAAAATTTTCTCGAAATACATAAAATGAACGAAGTAACAAACTAAAAAATAAAACAGAAACAGGAGAAAATAACTACCCGTTAATGAGCAAACATGCATTTAATAAGATAGGCATTTAGTAGTTGATAACAATAATTTATTATAACTTTCTTCCTTTTTCCATGTTATTCAAAAAAGAAGAAAATAATTTGAAATTTTATCTTTGTCTTGCGAGAATGATTTTAATGTGAAATGCACGGACAATGACAGAGAAAGTAAGTAGAAAAAAAATATTTAAATTATAATTAAGAAAAGAAAAAAACTCAACTTAATCTGACACCCATATTAATGTTTTGTTAAATATTTGACGAATTAAAAAAAAAAAGTTCACAATTAGCCATAACTACTACTTTCGGGCAGAATACGGGCTCAATGCACGCGGCCCACTACTGCAACTGACATATCCTCTCCTAGATCTTAACACATTGCAAATTATTCAAACACTTTACAAAAAAAAAAAAACAAACCCTAAAAACCAGCAAACTTATCTGAAAGAAAATATTACCTATTGACCCATCTGGATACTATTAAAGAGGAAATTTCACACGGTCGGCTATTTTTCGAGTGCTTTTTAACGATTTAGACGAGGTAATAGTTTTTCCTTTTAGCAAATTATCACCGGTAAGAGCCATTAATTCTACACTGCCTATTGCAACATGACTAGCAAGAAAATGAGGTTTTATTGTGTTTCTATGAAAAAGTTGGTGCATGTTAATTTTTGTTTTCTGAGTTATTGTTTTACAAAAGGCAATGGCTAAACGCAGAAAGAAAAAAAAGACAAAATTTAAGTGTAAATTTTAATTTTAAAAGTTCTATAAAATATTCTTTTATTGGACAATGAAGTAGTGTTTCGCATTATTTACACATTGACGTTTGAACGATAGCCACAAAAAAATGAAGGCTGCAATATTATGTTGTTCTTCTGCAGAGACAGCGAATACATTTATACATTTAAAAAAATCATAGACGTAACTCTAATGCAGAAAAACCACGTTATAATTGGTTTGCTTATTTTGTTGAACAATTTTTTTCTTTTTTTACGAAGAAACTAACTTTCATAATTTCTGTTTTAAAAATGTATACGGTCCCCTAAAGTGGGAAAAAATGAGTTTTTAAGCATGGCGCGAAAACTACTGAATAGTTTGAGCTCAAATTTTGGATTCCCTCATAAGAGCTCTTCTAGATTGTTTCTCTGTTAAAATTTAATATGGTTTCAGATCATATTTTTTTCCAAAAATATTATAATAATTCATAAAAAAATTAAATTTTCATTTTTGTTGTTGAAAAGGATGTTTTCATTATTGGGTCGATTCATATTTTGATATGAAAAAACAATCTTTGCCGTGCCCAATCTAGTTTTTGTGTTATGAGCAAAAATATCAAATTACGTTTTAACATTACGAGAGGAATTTTTCAAAACTCGATTCTGAAGTAACGGCTGTATAGAATTCAACAAAATTTTGTATACAAAGTTAAAAAAGGATGCTGATCACAAACATGTGATAATAAAAGGGGGTTCTCATTGAAAAATTTGAAGTTGATGTTCGTTTTAATATGAAGAAGACCCCTTAACAACAATTTTTTAACATAATTATGTAGAACTTTTTATTTCTGAAACAACAACACCTTACACGTGTCTCTAGTGTTAATAGTCTTTGAATACGATCGAGTGTTTCGTTTTTTTTTTCTATGACTGTACCTAACTTGAAAAATGTTTCAAAATATTTCTTTTCCCATCGAGAGCTAAAATGTCACCCCCTTCCCGAAAAAGAAGGATCATCCGGGGTGGAAAACAGACTGTCACCCCACCCGGCTTTGTAGAAGCTTTAAGCAAACCCAGGAAATGCACTATACAGACAAAACTCTATTTTCAAGCATTCAGGGTTGTTTCTATGTCTCTTCTAGCTCTAACTAATTTTTCTACAAAAAAATCATGAAAGTATTTTACTTGAAAATCATAATTTTTTGAAATAATCTGAGCAAATTGCCGCCCCTCTTGCTGTTGCGCCCCTGACGAGAGCCACTCCTACCAACCCTTTGGTACCCTACTGATAATAGAAAAATAGTACCACATTGCCTTTGTGGATGTAGTAAGCAAATCAAAAGTAAGAAAAAATGCAAAAAGTTATGCTAAAGGTTAATAGTAAAATTATTTTTGATAATGTGTGGTGTGTTAATTTGTAAATGATAATAAATTTCACTGTTCATGCTTTGTGAATTGTATGTATTTTTCTAATGGATATTTATAATGTGTAAGTACATTGATACCTTCCAAACATCTTTTAGTTTGTTTGAAAAATTCTAAGTGTTCCTCCCAGAAAAAAAAGGGGGTAGATCACTTTCAGACAAAAGGGCATTTTTGATGGAAGTTTTGCAATAAAAAAGGTGTTTTTTACTTTTTGGTATATAGGGTTTGGTATGCATACGAAACCCAAGTATTTCTCAATAATGCTTATTTTTTAAATAATAAAAAGTTTTTTAATGCTTAGTTTCAAAAATTATGCTCAAATCAGATTTTAGTGGATAAGTGAAACAAGGAAGTTTTATTTCTAGGCCAGGATTGAGAGAATATTTATCGCCCGAAAAAAAGTTTGCTTTTGCGAGGAAATTTTGTCAAAACTTCAAAGGGGCAGGGTGGCTTCAATGGATTTCACTACAGCAGAGAAGTTGTTTTCATAATCTTTTCTTGTACAGAATACTATCGGGGGGGGGGGGGGGTAAGCTGTGTTTTGGCGAACTCTAAGGGTGTTTCCTCGCATTTGTTTATTAGACTACACAATTAATAAATGATTTTTTTTTTTTTGTAAATTATAAGGAAATATAAAATTTTGCAATTATGCTTTTTTTTCCTTGCAGAGATCAAAAAAACTAATTAGCCATCTTGATATCTTGCCAACTATTCTTGAGTGGTTCGACATTACATACCCGAAATACAAAGTGAACGGAAATCTGATTCATTTAACAGGTAAGTCACTACTACATGACTTTGAGGACGAATTAGAAGAAAATGCTGTGGTTTTTATGAGTCACAATCTTCATGAAGCTACAATGTATTATCCTATGCGTGTGATACGATCAAAAAATTTTAAACTGATACAAAATTTAAACTTTAAAATGCCATTCGGAATTGACCAAGATTTTTTCATTTCACCTACTTTCCAAGATTTGTTGAACAGGACAAAGATGAAGATAGACACCAACTGGTATAAAAATTTAACTGAATATTACTACAGGCCACAGTGGGAGTTGTTTGATTTGGAAAAAGATCCTCAAGAGCTAAGAAATGAATTTGGGAATCCCAAATATGATTCAGTATACCAAAAGCTTAAAAATAGGTTAAAACAATGGCAAGTACAAACCAATGATCCATGGGTTTGCTCACCTAATGCTGTGCTTGAAAATAAAGGAAAGTACAAGCAAAACCCTCAGTGTATGCTTCTTTATAATGATACTTAAAAGCAGTGTTTTTATAGAATAAGGATTCTTCAAAGCAAATGAAAATACATTTGATTTTTTATTGTATTTTTATGAGCTTTTTTGTGATACTATATTTTTTGAGTTATTGTAACTAATTTTTAAAGAAATAGAATAATTAATTTTTTCAACAATATTATATCATTAATTATGAAAGATATTAAAAGTTACTTTTGCTATTTTATTAAATGTGGGGAAAAAAAAAAAAGAAAGAAAAATATGGAGTAGTCAAGAAGTTATTTTTGATAGATTTTTTTTTGAGAGGGAATTTTGTACAATGTGACAAAACATGTCTTGCCTTTTTACTCTTTGTGTTGAAAAATCAATTTCCTGACCTCATCTGTACATTAAAAAAAAAAAAAAAAAGCAGTAGCACTCAACAAACACCTTAAGACAGCAATTCTCAACCAGTGGTCTGGCAGACCAACACTGATCAGCGGAAAAAATTGACTGCTCCTCAGATATCTTTGATTGGCCACATGAAAAAATAATTCCATGCTCAAAAAAAAAAAAAAAAAAAAAAAAAAAAATTTGAATTCAAATTATTATTATTTTTTTTGCAATCGCAAGTTGCAATAGGACCATACTCTTTAGGTTTAGTTTCTACAAACCCCTCCTGTCCCCTGAAAATGATTTTACTTATACAGTGAAACCTCTCTTAGTGTTCCTCTGTTCCTAAAATTTCAGCCGTTCAGAGGAGGTGGCTGCTTTAAAGGGTTTTCATTACAGTTGCAATAATTTCTATAATACATAATATAAGCAAGTGTAACACATAAATGAATTTTGAGACTTTTCTAAATAGGAAAATAATATTTTAGTTAATTGTTCACATTTTTAGAAGAAATGATATAATTTGACTCGGAAGTTTTTAGTCTTCTCCAGCAATTGTTTCCAAATTCGTTTTTTTCAGCTAAAAATGTGAATCTCTTATCAATTTATTTGTCAGTGCATAACAATTACCGATGATTTAATCTATTATCCCCAAAACTACTTCAGTTGAAAGTTAAGCCTGCTAGAGGTTGTAAAACATATTAGTAGATTAATCGTCAAAGGCTGAACTAGTGCCTGAAAGGCAAATATTTATATTTTCTAAGACGTTAGTAATGCACACAGCAAACTCATTGGTTAATTTGAATCAAACTCAAATTAATATTAGATTTGTTTGAAAAACGGTCATTTTCAGACTCATTAACTTGAAGATGTTTCTCTCAATTGGCACTGTAATTATCAAGGCACTCCATTGATGTTTTGTGCTGGAAATAATTCGAAATTGTACCTCATACTCTCACCAATTTTACACGCTCATACTGCTCAGAGCTTCAATACGTTGTTCGAGATTCATAAAAATGATCTTCAATAGTGTTGTTTGCGACCAGATCAATCACACCACACACTGACCAACTAATAAAATAAACGTGAGTGACATTTTTACTCCTAAAAGGAATCTGTTAACAGTGTAGATTAGAAACAAGAAGTGAATAGATTTTCCTGAAAAATGGGATGGGCACCTACTAGATGGCCGTTGCTGGGAGCGTTTTTAACATTAAGTCTATGTTCTAAAAAACCCGTGCTGCAATTCTACGATCCTCTTTAGACAAAAACAGCACCCAGCAAGTTTTCACGAGCATGTCCCTCCATCTGGGCAGTGGCATCCATGTCCTCTGATCTAGGGACCTCAAGCATATCCCTACTCCTGGGCGGTGGCAAGTGTAGGTGTGTGTGTGGATGCCATCGCCCAGGAGAAGTGGTGGCAGGGCTGCTGGTGGAGGTCTAGCATCAGAAGAGCAGGGCCTGGTTGATGATGGTGCTCGCAGATGACCCGTGTCCAAAAATCATAGGATCATCAACTTTGGTCAGATGAGGTAAATAAGTGAATTCATTGATTGCCTTAAAAACAAAAAAAACATTGCAATAATATTCTATCATATACAACATTTTTGACATGAATTTTAGGACCGATTTTCGTTAATTTTTTATCAAATGTAAATTGATTTATGTATGACTGTTACATTTTTTTTTTTTTTTTTTTGACCTTTCTTGGATATCAAAAAAATTTTTTTAGTCATTTCATTATTTTTTATTTAAAAAAACTCCCACAGGAGAACAATTTTTTTTTCACATATTTTTAATAGTCTACAAGTAAACTTAGCTTACTTAGGAGCTTATTGTTCTTCTTAAAATGTATTGCTGTAGAAAATTCTTTGATGACTTGTTTTTGTTGAGTATTTACTTTGTAGTAATAAGCATGAAACTGCAGTACTCGGCTGGAATTGACTAAGCTGGCGGTGTATTTCATGTATTTACTTTATATTCCTATGTGTTTGGCAATTATTTTACAACTAATGTTACATATTTTTTCAACTTATAAACATGGTTAAAATTACAGTTCAGATGACAAGAATTTTTGTACTAATGATGCTAATATAAATTGTATTGATGATTTTTATAATGAACAAAATATCGATAAAGAATGTGTCATTTACATGCTATTTTACAAGGAGTTTTTTTTAGAACTGTGAGATGGTATTAAACAAGTTTATTTTGAACTGGAAATACTTGATAAAACCATATTTTCCCATCAAATCAACTCTCTTAAAATCGCAATTTTTTTTCTTTCCTTGAAATTTTTTTCTTCGTTTCACCAAATCTTTTGTTTTTTCATTTCATAAGGTAAGCAAGTCTATAATCGTCACTATGTAAATCCTCTTCTCCGACTAAAATATTGCTTCAATTTTTTGCTCCACAGAATAATAAGTAATTTTTAATAATAGTAATAAACAAGTAGTTTTCAAGTCAAAATGAGACTATTGTTATTTTATTCCCCTTCAAGTAAATTCAAAACATGCAATGAAAAACTTCAATAATGAATATCAGCATTGATTTTCAAGAGAATATTATTTATTTTGTATCTGTAATGTTTCTCTACAAAAGTGAGTTTTCTAAATTTTAATGAATATTTTTGGTACAATAACGTAAAATGAATGTGCTTCAGAATGCACATTCTGAATGCTTCAGATGGGTGCATACTTCATATTTGTTAGAAGCGTTGTAAATACAATGTTTATTAAAAGATTACAATTCCTCTCTAAGGGAAACAAAATTAAAATATCACAGTTCCTTAAAAATTATTTATAATACATATATTATGCTCAGACCATAAAGGAAAAAAGCTAAATGTATGAGGCTAAAATGTAAAACAAATGACAAAATAAGAGATTTAAGATGTACGATTTTTGAACTAAAAACAGTACTGTATTACGTAACTTAAATTCTGCAAGATTAGAAATGTATTTAAAAAACTAAAATACATTACAATAATAGAGATTTAAATATTTGATTAGAAAAACACATAATTTGCAATTTTGTTCTTACTTTGGAAAGAACAACCACTTTTTAACTAAAAAAGGAATTTTTACAAACAAAACATACAATTCAAAGCAAAATTTGAAGAACAGTTTTATAAATGTTATACTTTTTATCATAAATTGACAAAAGATTAAGAAAGTGTTCTTTTGGAAATGAAGAAATTTTACACCACCTTTTTCTACAAAAAACTAAAATATCTGGATGCTACAATTTTTTTTCTTCTGGTGACAGGAGATCTGCAAATGTTTCAAGCAGACAAATACTGTGGAAATTAACTCAAGTAGTAATCAAAGTGCAGTAAGTTTCTAATTATCCATGAAATTGGGAGGCATGTGTGCCGCAGATAGTTTCAATATGAGGGACAAAGGAGGAAAATATTGCTCTTACTTAAAAACTTGACTGTTAATACAGATACCAAGAAAATAAAAGCAATAAAGAAAAAGTACTTACAAGGAACAAAGTACGAAAAAAAGGGGGGAGGGAGGGGGTTAAGAAATAAAAAGTCTTTTCTCATTTCTGCTGTGAAAACTCTTTCCTGATTTTTGACTGTACTTTTCTTAGCATTAGTTTTTCAGCCAACAGTCTGTGCTCCTCTAAATACTGCAGCAATCTGTTGATGTGTTGCAATGCCCTTTGCAACTTGAAATGTTTTTGGAATCTTTTCCTGAATAGGTAAAGCACCTGGGTCGCTTGCAGATAATCGGAAGTTTATTGTAATGAAGTAAATGAGTACATTAAATTCTAATGTTACAGCCTACAAACATCTTTTGAAAAACATTTAAATAGAAAAATATACCTAATAATTTCTTTACTCATATTAAAAATTTTCACATTACATACAAAGTACATTGGTTAAAATATTAACTATACAGTGTGCTATTTTTAAAAGGAACACTATTGAGCAGATAGACATTTCTTTCTGAAGGAAATATATAAGAATGATAATAGAGAAGCATTCTAGACTAATATTGATATATGAATTTGAAATATGGGTACAATGTGGTCAACTCTCTGTATTGCATAACTAAGTATGTACATATTTACATCCAAAGAACTTAATAAATTAAATTGCCAGAATTTTTGAATGCATATAATAAGGATACATTCAAATAATTTTATGTTCGAGCAAAGGACACCATATTTTACATGAAGCTTCAATGTATAATTTTAATAAATAAAACAAATTAATTATTGTACTTGGATAAAGAACTACAATACATTAATACTATGAATAATACACCATGTAACTACATGCTATATGCTAGCATGGATATAATTTAAAAGTTATACATTATTTTTTAAATTCTAGCAATATCTTAAGATTATGAAATTCAATTTAATTTTTCAAGGCATGCCACAGGGGTGCCTATGCCCTGACACCCTTCTCCCCCCAAATGTTACAGAACACCCTAAAAAGGACTAAGGCCAGCTTAACCCCACTTCACCCACTATAGGTACGCCTGCACATAGTCTATATCGGTGGTGCCCAACCTAAAGGACTGTAGACAGAATGTGGCCAGCGAGTCAGACCCATGGACCCCATACCATTTGAAAAGGTTGAACTTCGATAGCAACTGCAAAACTATCTTAAGGCAATTTTGCAACAACCACCACCGAGTCACAGTCGATCAAATCACTTCTCCATTCATCTGCCACAGAACTTCGTTTTCTTTCCTATATTTTGGTTCCTTAGATACAGATATTGACAAAATGTTACAAATTTGCAGATAAAAACTCAGACTTTGGTTTCAAAAAAGAAAAAAAAAGATAAACGCTTTTCATTAATAAAATAACCATCAAGTAATGATAGCTTCACTTATTTGTACCTATTTTCTACTGTTTTCGATATTATACAGAAAAAAACTTGAAATTTTAAATATCTTCTGGTATTCATTTTAACATGAGCCAGCAGATTTAAAAAAAGTTGGGCATATATATATATCACTCTGCATGAGATAGAATAAACAAAGATCCAGATTGCAGTTAAACACAAAGCATTTTAAAATTTCTAACAATTGCAAAATATTTTACCCTAGATTATGAATAAGGTTGTATTTATTACTTTGAGAGACTTGTAGCATTTGAAACACAATTGCTGGTCAAAAGTCTTTAGCTCATTATCCTCTCTGCCTGTGATTGCAGTTGCCATCAGGGCTAAATTTCAACATAAGAAATGCAAGAGCCCTATATTCCCCACAGCTTACTTTAAAATTTGCATAGAATAGAATTGGAAAATAAAGTGCAGGAGCTCATCTCCCATGAGCTCCTATGCAAATTAAGCCCAGGTTGCAGTCACATTATTTGTTGAGCTACTTTTTTAATTTTAGAAAATATCTTGTTAATTATCATTTTTTGAGTGAAGTAAACTTTCTTTCAAATTTCCTTGATAAAATGTGGGGTAATGCACAGTTTTTTTTTTTTTTGTAAAAGTGGCATAATCTAGAGCATTTTAAAACAGTTGTGAAAAAATATTGAGCATGTTATGATTTAATTCATTTTTAAAAATATTAAACTGCAAAAAAAAAAAAAAAGTGTCTTGGAGTTGCAAGAAACTACTTTTTCATTGCAAAACACGAGCTTATGAATAAAAAGACATCTACAAAAAACAAACCCTGAAACACATGTTTGCAAATCTATATTACTATTTGTTCATTTTTGTGTTTTTAGTGAGTTTAACTTACACAGGTAATCCTTTTATTTTTAGCACCTTGATAAATGTTAAATGTAAGATTATAAATTAAAAACTAAAGTTATTCATCTGGCAAGGTCCCAGCCCAATCCCCTTTTAAGAGTTGGAAATTTTCAATTCAAGTGTTGTTGAAAAGAGCTTAATGTTAAAAAAAGTTCTGATTTTAGTAAGTAATAGGGTGACTGAAGTTATTTTTTTGGCTAGAAAAGATGAAATATACAATATCAACAAGAGATATGAATAATTTCTCTAAAGTATTTTGAATAATGCTAATTTTTTATTGCTTTTTTCTTGGATTTTACTATAGCCTTATTTGTGTTAAGTTCCATAGCAGAATCTACTTTTCTTTTTTTCAATACTAAGTTGTCATCCAACCAAACCACTAACAATAAGGCAAGTCATATATAGAGATATATTTCTAAAGAAGGATACTTACTATTATCAGCAGAAATTTTACCATTTGGCATGCTGATAAAATCGCTTACAGTTACAATAACTATAATGATAACTTGAACTCCTAGAGGTATAGTGACATCTGAGGTTCAGTCTGCCAAGGTGGATTGGTTCTCAGAAACATACATACAGTAAGATCTCGATTATCCGCAGTGTTTCATACTTCCCAAAAAAAAAAGCATTTCTTTTAGGGAACGATTAACTCAATGTAGATAAATGCATCCATTTTAACTTTACAAGTGAAAAATGTATTTCTAAACATCACTACAGTAAACTCACGTTATATTGCGCTTTTTGGGGGACAAAGAAAAAGAGCGATATATCCGAAAGCGTGATACAACGGAGGTCATTAAAAATAGTCATAAGTTCAATACACAAGTAAATTAGCATTCGTTCTTTTTGAAATTATTTTCTGATGGTTTCGATGTAGTTCACGAATACACTATCACACCTACCAATAGTTAAACATAATTGAAATTTCAGTAAATTTTCACTATCAAAAAGTTAAAAACATCAAATGGCGAATGAAGACGATCTTTCTGAGCTACCACGAGATAAGAGTGAGCATTCCAACACCCTCTTATTCTTAATAGACTTTTTAATCCGTTTGACTTGCTGTACATAGTTTACAGAAAACTATTTTGCCCATCCAGATCATTCTTCCTTTCTTTGATGCAAATCCTGGTTTGTGCAAACAAGCACAAATCAATTTTCAAACCTACACTACGTATGCTCAAAACGAGTAACCAGACCAGGTTGTTCAAACAAAATTCTTTTCACTTTTTGATATAGCCCAACTTGATGTATTTTAGTTGTTCTGTTTGCATAATTTACTTGTGTATTGTGTAAACTGGCTACAGTAATTAGCAACCCTTGTTTAGTTTTTATACATTTATTACTTAAATTGTTACAGTTTTTGGTTTAAAATTAGCTAAAATGTATGCATGTGTTAATAGAGGTTTTAAAGCTTTTGCATACACTAGCACCGTTTCTCGCCTATTTTACAGATTATCCGCAGAATTCGCTTATCCGCAGTCACTACGAGCCACCCTATTCCGCGGATAAGCGGGAGTTTACTGTACCATAGTAGACATCTCTGAGACATCATTATTTCATATGCTATTGTGCTCCTTGACACATTAGAGTCATTGGATGCTAGGAGGTCAATATGATAAAATATTGAATGTCTTTTACATTATTAAAATGCTTATACTTTTCATCATACACGAACAATACTTTTTTGTCTATCCTAATTTGTTATGTTATTATGCAATATAAGCATTTTTGAAGAACTAGATTAAAAGGTTTCAAATTTACAATAACTAGTAAATTAAGTTAAAAGTTCAATTTAAGGTTTCAAATATGTATTTTGTCTTATTGCTACATATTTGAAATGTTGTTTTCCATTTAATAAAATGAGTATTTTTTTTTTTTACGTATCATGCCAATTTGACAAAACAATCAACTAGAGATACGTTTAAAATTCATGCAATATTTCATATTTATAAAGCAGTTATAGATCATCTTTCAATAAGATCTTTAATTTTTATCCTTTTTAATTTTAATAAAAAGAAATATTTTATGTATTGAGAAAATCAGTAGTGTTTAAACAGCAAGAAGTGGCCACCATAGATCACAAATCAAATTTATACAGACTTTCCAATTCTGCATTTATAAGACATTGCCCAAGTAAACGCAACAACTCCAAACTTTATAATAATTAAACAAAATTGATTGTCAACATGTTTTCCGTAACCAAATGTTAATTTTTCTAAAATTATACTTACAATGAATCACAAAAAGATCAACCTATGATCAACATAAATAATATTTGTTAAATGCAATGTGAGAAAATTGCAAACTAAAGTTCTCAAGTAATAGTTTGTTAGTAAAAAAATAGTAAATACATTATTTATATAAAAATAAGTAAATAAAAATAAAGAAAGCAAAATCTGGAAATAAGTAGAGCATTTAGAGGAAAAGGTATAAAAGCACCTTATGAGTTTCAAATAAATGCATGTGTGTGAGTGAACATTAGTGGTGTCAAATAATCTAGAAAATACTGAATTATCCATAGTTTTCGGCAATCAATTTTCATATTTGTTTTTTTAGTTATTGATGTTACTTTTAAACTTCAATTACTGACAGCCATGATTTATCACAATCATATTTAGTTTTGAATTTTCTATAAGTTATGTATATCATGCTCTAATGTCTTAATTTTTTATAATTATTTGTCTTTTACTTTCTAACTTAACAAAAACAAGACATGTAAAAAGAGATTAAACTCTATGTGAATGAGTAGGATGGACACTTCATTCATTCAATTTTTATCTTATCAAAAGCTCATAATTGTAGGATCAGAAAATAGGGCAATGCAAAATATAGATTTAAATTTGAGTAAAATAAAAAAAATCAACATTTACCCCCTCTTTCACCTTTAACACTCACATTTATGACTTAAAAATTGTCTTTTTTCAAAAATATTGAATTTTTCGATAAAACTTTTGTTTTGATAAGAACATAAATAGTTAATGGAACACATAAGATAAAATTAACTACACACTGATTTAAACTTCAACAGTACTGCCCTATCGATTAATTCATAGTTTTGAAGAAAACTATCCATTTCTACAAATATCGATGGATCAGCACCATAACTGAATACCTATCAGGGTCTTACGTTACACTTTTGAAAACCGAATGTGCAAACTATCTCTCAAAATGCCTCAATTTCTTTATAATACTTTTTACATGTTTAATTTCTTACTAAGAGTTTTTGTTAATTAGCCTATTATTAATGTAATCTTTTCAACAAGAACAAAAAAAGTTCATTTAGAAGAATCCATTGTATTTTCATGAAACTAAGTAAAAATCTACAAAATACAAAGAACATTTATCAGAATTCTCTGTAAGCACTTTTTCTTTTTGATATAGAAATCCTCCTTTTTGTTTTAAATTGTCACATTTCCATGCGAAAAAAAAAAGAAAACTATTTATTTCTTTCTTACTAAAATACTTTCATAGTTTTTCTTTCACAATAAAGCATTCAAGGTAGAGAAGAACAAGAAGTTCTGTCCAGAACTAAACGAGCCTACTTACCTGTATGCCAATATCGACTTTCTAATATCTGATCAATATTCTCAAAATTAGCTAAAATTGCAAACATAATTTTTTTAAATATTTTAAGCTGATTTCTACAAATAAAATAAGTTTTGCTCATATAAAGAATTAGATGCGTAAAAAATAATAAACAAAAAAGTAAAGTAGCAGCACATTTTAAACAAAGCAGCTAATGCATTTTTTTCCATTGAAAAAATCTTTAACAGATATCAAAAAGAATTAAAACTAATAAGTCATTAAAATAAATACATCATGTAAAAAAACGTTTGTTTTTTTCCTGTTGCCAAAACATAATTTTAAAAATGAATTAATGTACTTTCAAAAATAAATAAAAACAATAAAATTTGCACTTAAAAAATTAATTTTCATTTTCGAAAAAAAAATTGTCTGTGTATATACTTATGTAGAAACATCAAGGATTCTGAATATCTGCCAAAAAACTGAATACATAACTTAAAACTTTAGAGTGAAAATAAAAACAAATTTTATTAACAATAATTATTTCTCAGTAAAAACCATGGCAATGGAGTCAGAGTCAATCTCATTTTGGGAGTAAAAAAGTCAGATTAGGGAGCCGATGGTTTTAATTCAAAGACTCGGAGTTGGTCATTTTCCCTTAAAGTCCGCAACTCTGCCAATATGAATGGAGTTGGACTTGTTTTGGGATAAAGGAATGGAATTCCAAGTCAAATTTCCACGAGTCGGAGTCAAGTGCCCAAAAATTCTTGGAGTCGGGAGTTGGTCATCAAAAGCTATTTCCAACAAACTTTGTTTGAAGCAAATTCACCTCTAAGTTCACAGGATTTATATTTACCTTTAAATTCCCTCATAGGCACTAATGTTAAGTTTTTTTTAATTGTACAAAATTGAACAAAAAATTGTTCAAATCAAGAAATGAAATATGGGAATAAGGTGTGTCCTTGCCGAGATCTTTAAAAAAAAAATTTTGAATCTGACTATTCTCTCAAAAGTTATCACGGGGGGGGGGGGCAGACAGACCAACAGTCATTTTTCCCCCCATCTCAGTACCCTACTTTCCAATTTTTCGATATTTATTTAATTATTTTTGACATTTTTTTTCTGTTTTTTGCAATATTTTTAAGATGCATTAAGCCATTTTTTCATGCCTTTTTCTTCTTTCTCTGACTTTTACTGGCGAAATAGGCTAAAAAGGGCTAGGAAAGAATGACTGAAAAAGAAAACCTAAAAATCAAAATATAACTTCAAATAAATAGTTTAAGCTTAACTTTGTACTTAATGAATTAAACAAAAGTTTTTAAAAAATATCATAAAAAAAAACTCTTTAGTTGCTACAATCACAAAAGCAATGTTTACAGACTGTGTTGTATAAGAGATTCTTCCCCTCCAGAGCCGTACACACTATTACCATTCTAATATGGGTTGAATATTTTCATGGAATTTGTTTGGAGAACTTTGTTTGGTCAACAGTCACATGCATTCCCAATTAAACTTGTGGTGCAACAACCCATCGCAGCTAAGGCTTACTGTGGCCCTTTCAGTTTTCTTGACCAAGAGCTCTGAGGTGCAAAGCAGATATTCTGGTTAAGTGGTTAAGCCGAACACAGAACCCTCTATGATTTAGTTCCGAAGCACACTTGGTACTCCTTTTATGACCCACTGAATGGATGAAATGCTGAGTTGACCGTGCATTCCCAATTAAAAGTATTTGAAATTCTTTGCATTCTAATTTTTCTACATATATTCTATGAGTTTTTTTACTCAATTTTACATATTTTTCATGCAGAGATTACATTTCTCAATGACTTATTTTTACCAGAATGTGAGTTTGTGTGGATAACGAAATTGAGCAGGCTGAAAAAGTTTTAAGACCACTGATATAGACACGTATATTCATTCACACACTTTAACAACATAATTTTGTCTTAACTATATAATTTATAAAATACAGTACAATAATTAAAATAAAGTAAAACAAAAATTAAGTACATCAAATACATAAGACAAAATAAAAGCTCTGATTTGAAAAACAAAAATTTTGGCACACAACTATGTTTTCTTAACTTTCATCTTATTTACCCAGAAGGCAGGGAAAAAACACAAAATAATAAAAATATGGCCACAAAAGTATATTGACTTCCAAAAGTATAGACAACTTTTTACATCCAACAGTAGAAATGCCATTCCCATGTAAGAGAAGGACTGCATTTTGATAACCCACCAAATCCAATCAAACAATACTTGCTGTGGATAGGATGCATGATGCCTTACAGCTTTTTCAACTTCCATTTCAACAAACAAGAATAATGGAGCACTGCACAAGCACAAGTAATATCCAGGATGAACACCATGCCAAAATGAGCTGACTAACATGGTTATCAGAATTCTGAAAATATTTATACAGATAAGTCAAGCAAGTTATGAAATTCAGCAACAAAATATATAGAATTAAAATGAAGTTAATTACACAATTTAAAAAAAAAAATTCTAAGAGGGAAAAACAAGTATGTCTTACAAGTTAAAAATAATAATAAATGATACATTAACATGCTAACTATGATGTATGTAAACAAATTTCAATTTTATGAACAAAATAGCCACTAACCCTCAACTTAGTTTTTAATTGATACTGACTGACAACTTACTTATTTTTTTCTATGCCCATGATGGCCAAGTAGTTACAAATAAGTCTTTTTTCCCTAAGGACTGTATGGACTACAATCAATTCGCGATAGCTCGAATTTAGCAAAACTGAAGAAGTTGCACTTACCACAAGTTTTGATTTCCAACGTTTTAGTAACAAACCTAGGATACTCTAATATGTAGATAACTGATAAAATTAAAGAATGTATAAGTTATTTTACAAAGAAAATGTTCAATTAATTTAAAACATTAAGAACAAAAAACAAATCATAATTTTTATTTGTATTTATTTTATAAATTAATCTGTCATTTTAAGTTACAATAAACAATTTAGTGATTAGTGAAATAATCCTAAAACTATTTCCCAAATGTTTCTTCTTCTGCAAGCACTTTAGTTTTCCCCCATGTTATGTACAAACTTTTCGTGGAAAACTCTGTGCTTTAGTCAAATTTTATTATTGCATTCTCTTTTATCAACTTCTTTAACTGTCAATTCTTCAACTTCAATAATCACTCTCACTTGTCTCATAGAAGAAAACAGATTTTCAGAAATAATTCCTTAATGACTCTTTATACACACCATTAAGAGCAAAGAATACAATATGAGAAACCACAAGAGTTGCTTCTTTATCGACCTGCTTTAACTGTTGTTCCTTTGGCTTTTGGATTCTACTGTGCACTGCAGAAATTGCAAGAGAATGTGAAAGAATTATCACATTTTTACTAGCATGTTTTTTCTGTTCTTGTAGCTATCAAATTATTGCAAGTCATCTTTTTTTTTTAAAAAAAACCTTAGGGCTAAAAGAAGTAAACTTTTAGATATGAAGGATAATTAACATGAAATTAAAGACAAAGGGATAGGGATCTAATAAAAGATTCAAGTTGTAGTAGCATTCCAATTACCTGACTTTGAGTTACTATGAATTAAATGTATTTTGCTTCATGATTTCCCACTCTTTCCATTATCATAGCTCAACATGCATGAAGCATAAAATTTTTAAATTATGACACTAAACAAGTGGGGGGGGGGGGGGGAGAGAGAAACTACTATTTAAATCTTAAACATAAAAGAAAAGTTTTTTTTATGTTTGAAGCTCTTTTTTGAAAGTAGGGGGCTTCCAAATTAATCTCTAAACACCCTCTTTGAATATCGTTTGGTCTTGACTTGATATACATCCCAAAATATTAACTATAACATTTAGTATTTAATTTTAAAAGTTTTAGATTTAAATTTTACAAAAGTAAGGAGAGAAATGCTTTTTTATTGATATATATATATATATATATATATATATATATATATATATATATATATATATATATATATATATATATATATATATATATATAAAATAATAATAAAAGTGAAAAATATTGAAAAGACCACACCAAGAGCCCATAGATGCGCATCGCAGCAAAACTAAAAAGCCAAGTAAATATAAAATTAAGCAAACAGAATTACAAATATTAAACAAATTATAAATAACAAATGATGATAAAAAGGAAAAATACAAACAGCTATTAAGTAGGAATAGAAAAAGAGTGAATCCAGAGCTCATCAGCCGTGGAGGATTCATTAATTATGGTCAAAAGACCAAAATTTTAACTATAAACTAGAAGAGAATGCTTATGAAGTCATCAATTTACTTAATATGCTTGATATAAACCACTTAGAAACTTTTGATTTTGAAAACCTCTTCACCAATATCCCACTCGTTGAACTTTTTTCCTCTGTTTCAGAACTTTTTAATGCAGTCAAGGATTCCCTTGATTTTAATGAATTGTTTTTTCTTGGTCTTTTTAAATTTTGTATTTTCAATAATTTTTTCAAAAATGGTAATTCATGTTTTCTTCAAATTAATGGTATAGCAATGGGAGCTAATTTTAGCTCTACATTAGCCAACCTTTTTCTTTTATATTATGAACGAAAATATTTAATTGACAATCCTTCCTCTACACCTCTTTGTTGTAGATACATTGATGACCTTTTGTGTATAAATTTTCCTAATTTTTCTGAACTCAGCAAAACTATTTATCATAGTTCATTAACGCTCAAAAAGACCAATTCTAATCATAATAGCTTTAATTTCTTGGATATCAACATACAAATTGACTCAAATTGTTCCACTACAATCTATGATAAAAGACGTGAATTCAATTTCGCAGTTAACAGTTTACAAGATTTCTCCTCCTGCCTTAGTAAAAAGGTTTTTATTGGCATTATTGTTTCGCAAGCTATCAGAATTAAAAGAATTTGCAACACCATTTCTGCATTTAAGCAAGAAATTTCAGTACTCAAAAACTTACTTTTTCATAATAACTTCCCTAAAAATCTAGTTGAAAACATCTGCTTAAGTATAGCCTTCGATGAACATTTCGCTTCTTTTGAAACTGTTTAACTGTGTAAATGTATGATACAACCGTGACAAACCATTTTTTTATGAATCACCGTAGTGGATAAAATTTTTACACGTGCGAAACAGGCGACCTGGTACGTCTTTGGATTGTTTTTCGGACATGGTTTTTATATTTTTAATGTTTTGTTGACGAATGGATAGGCTTTTTTATCATGCTGAACAACGGACAGGACATGTTTACTTGGATTTCAAGGTAAGACAATTTTGTTATTGGCAGGTACTGTCCCGTGGAAGGCTAATTATCGGAACTTGTTTTCCTAAATAGTCGAGGCGAAACCCCCTGCTTTTAGTTTTAGGTTTGAGCTCTAGTTTATTGTTTTTAGCTTAGCAAGTGGTGCGTTTGCCCATTGTTACTCTATATTACATGTACTGGAGCTTAAGCATTCTCTTCTAGTTTATAGTTAAAATTTTGGTCTTTTGACCATAATTAATGAATCCTCCACGGCTGATGAGCTCTGGATTCACTCTTTTTCTATTCCTACTTAATAGCTGTTTGTATTTTTCCTTTTTATCATCATTTGTTATTTATAATTTGTTTAATATTTGTAATTCTGTTTGCTTAATTATATATATATTTATATATATATATATATATATATATATATATATTCATTGACTAAAGGCCAATATCAGTAAAAAAACAATAAATAAAAGTTACTTTTGAAATCAGTGTTTAAAACTGCACAGGATTCAGTAACCAAAAATTAAATAACATGACATAACTCAAACTTTGTTGGCTTGCTAGTGTTATCACTTACATCAGATTACCATGTATACAAATATGTAAATGTGAAAGTCTGAAATCTGGCAAATGTCAACATTTGCCAGTGAATATCAACATTTCAATTCCAAAGACATCGGACACAAACTTAATAAACCCAGAAAAAGTTGACACTCTCCAATTTCGGTCTTTTTACAGTAATTTATATACATACTGATAGCCATGCCTCGACTTACACTAAAGATAAATTCTGCACATATCTAAATCAAAATTTTGCTATGTGGAAGTGTAAAACACAGTAATATATGTATTTTTCACTCATTTATTTATGTAAAACAAAGTTATACTTCGTATAACAACAAATATATACAGGCAATATAAGTACATATTCAGTCAATTCCTTTTACACTAAGAACAAAAAAGTACAATCTGCATAAAAACTAATATATTTCATTACCAATACCATTTCCATGAACTATGTTTGCTAATTGATATGACGTCACTTTCATAACCTGAATGTTCCTAATGGGATTCTAGATCAATAATAGATGAATAAGGGAAGATCTCAGCTCAACAAAACATTTCAATAAAATCTGTTTTAAAAATTGTAGACACATTTGCTAAATCTTTATTAGTACTTTCAAACTGATTAAAGCATTTGCTAAGAATATTCTGGAAAAGGAGAGCTCTTTCAATGTTCGTGTGTTATTATAAAAACTGTCCATACCACTTTCTTCTCCATTCAAGCTACAGACTATTGTTGTGAATACAACTGGTTCAAATTGCTGTTCCTCCAAATCATGGTTTACATTATGATTATTTGTTTCATGAATCATTTTAACTAAATAATTCTCATTCAGTTCTTCATCACCTATTATTTCTCCAATATCTATCTGATAAATCCTCAAAATTGTCTTCTGCCACAGTATGGGACAAGTTAGTGGGGCTCAAAAGGCATAAGAAATAAGATTTTATGCTCCCCCCCCCCTGAAAGAAAGTTTTATCATGCTTTTCAGCTAGAATATTTCTAACTGGATGCATTAAGGGAAACATAGTTACCAAAAAAATGAGATTCAAAAGTGAGTTGAAACATACATAGAAGCTTATATGTAGCTGAATATACAGTTTTACCTGTTTTTTGAAACTTTCATTATAAATCATATGAAACAAGTGGCAGGTAAATACACATTTAAGAATTTTTGCAGGCATTCAGATAATTTATTAAATTGGAGCTTTACATACTTTGCAGGCTTAGGGGCCATCAGACGTTTGTAGACAAAAGAGGCTAGCCAATACTGCACGGTTCTATTCCAAGCTCTTATACCTTCTCTTATTGTTGGCCAAAATTCACTTCCATACTCATATATATTTTTGATAGTTTCAAAAGAGTACTCTACTTCAGACCAATTTTTCTCTGTTTCACTACAAAATGGGGGGGAAAAAAACATCAGCTCAAATTAAATAACTCTTCATAATTAACATTAATAGTGTACCACAGTACCAAAGGAAAATGTTAAAAATAAAGTTAAATTGATGAAAGATTTTACCAGCAGAAACAATAATCTAATTCAGATTCAACTTCTACAGTCTAAAGTGGTGCAACAATTATTCTACTATTATACTACTTCAGGCAAAAAACAGAAGTCAAAACTTCATTTCTGGCTCTTGGATATAGGGACATCTAAGGACTTGATAAGCTAGTAATAACTCATAAGAAACCATTTTTTTACAAGAGTAAACAATAAAATCTGACTTATATTTAATGAGGTAAAAATATGAGAGCAATCCTGGGCTCTAGACAATAAAATGATTAAACAGAACTGTCCCTTCAATCTTATAGATAAGTAATTTTTTACTTATTTTTCTGACAAAATGAAATAAGAACAGTAGAACTCTAACTATCCAAATCGCTTTTTAAATTTCATGGGGGATGGGGGGGGGTTGATTAAGTTTGAAACATACAGCAATTTGAAAAATAATGATTCTGTCTACGAGCTATTTCCTCTGCAAAGCTAGTCAAACAGTTTTCTTTGACCAAGATACTGAGAGATTTTTCATTTAAAATGCAGTACATATGTATGTACTGCACTAATGTACAGCAAAAGTGTTACCTTTTCATGTGATTAATTAAAAGCTCTTATTCTTATCCCCTCCCCTCATTTGGTCCCGACTGATCCTGATAATTGGTGTTCTACTGTACTTCAATAAATAATTAAGCCTTTAACAATCTTATTATTTTCAAGAAAACGGCGATAAAAGTATCTATTTTTGTATTTGATAAAATTATATAAATAAAGGAGATTGTACAATATACATATTCATTTTTAGAATTTTTTTATATTGAACTTTACACACTCTAGCTCAGAAGTATCGCAGGTAAGACAAAAGTTCCGGCCGTTTGCAATAATTTATTAATTTTTTGTTAATAAATTGCCTGTGAATTTGACATAAAAACTAGTAATATGGTTGTTTTGATATATATAATAAGAATTTCAGAACCATCTATTGTATGCTTAAACTTTTGTGATGCGCTGTACTAACAACACACACTATTTAAGACGATCTTCTTAAGACCATTCAGGGTTTGAAAATATCATATTTTCGAAAATATCTGATATTTTGATATATATCGGGTATTTTGATAGCTATCCAATATGTTCAATCAGCACGAACTAAAGTCTAGTAATAATAAATGCATCTTCAAATCACTCTTTAATTTTTTACATTATTATTACAATATGTTTATTTCATTATTTATATCTAATATTTCATCTTACATTTTAAATAAATTTTAATGAAGTTAGTTTAGCATAAACTGTTTTACTCATTTTTCTTCTGTTACCTACTTTTGCACAGTTATATGATTCAGAAATAAAAAATATGCATTAGTCGTTGCACATTCATAAGACATTTTTTTTTCTGACCAATGTTTAATATTTAATTTGGCACTTTTAATATGAATTAAAATTGTTACATTACTAATAATTTTATGAATACAAAATAAAAAAGAAACATTACATCACTTTTTATATTAATGATGTACTAATGCATAGTAAAAATATATACATAACTTTTTGGTTATTTTTAATAATAAATGAACAATATTACTATGATTGGTATAATTTTTATATTGAAAATACCGTAGTTGAAAAAATAAATGTCGAAAATATCATATTTTCAAAATAAATATCGGATATATATCTTGATATATATCATGGTATGCTGAGACCATTTATTAATTTTTAAGTAAATATTAATAAGTATGAATTTTTTCTATAATGAAGATAAATCAAAAAACAAAGTAAGCAAAGTTTGAAATAATAAATAAATAATAGTAATAATAACAAGAAATTAATTATTATATTGTTATTGTGACATAAAACTAAAAAAATCACAACATTCTTTTTACAATTGTAATTTTGCAAATAAAAACATAGACAATATTTCTTTCAGCCTTAATTTTCTGGTTAGTATAAATATGATTTCAGAAATAAGTAAGTGGGACTTAGGAAAGAAATACTAAAAATAAAATAATTAACACAAATAGGAATTGTATAATTATGAAGTTTCAGAATGAAATTTTCTTCCTGATAATTTCAGGAAAACCTCAGTGTACCATCCATTATAAAATAAGCAATTTCCTTCTTATTGAGGAAATTTAAATGTCTGAAGAATTTTGAGGAATGAATGACAAGCCCTATGCTAAAGGGATTGTTCAGCTTAAAAACATTTCATGGTAAGTATATTACAGGCAATTCCATGGGTAACTAAGTGACATTTTTGAAGCAAAACAGTACATATTTTATAACATTCAATGCAAAATATATGTCATGCAAACAATCTTTTGGCAAAGAATATTGCATTTTTTAAGCTGAATTTCATGGTATTATTGAATTTCCTAAATACATTTTGGATGCATTTTAAATATTTCTTAAAAAACATGGTAATTGACTGATAGATTAAAAACAAGTATCTCAGCCAGTTACCATGCTTTTAACAATTTTTTTTTTAAATAGTCCAAAATTTATTTTGGGAATTTATACCATTTAATTCAGCCTAAAATATACAGTATTGCACGGGAAAAGGCTGTTTTTTTTTTACAATGTATATTTTGTGTTTAATATTGCAAAATATGTAGTTTTGCTTCAAAATGTCAGACAGTTACCTGTGGGATTGCCTATATGCAGCAGCTCATATAAGTAAAGTGAAATACATTGCAAGAAAACTTGATTTTTCAACTAATGAAATTATCTATTTGATCACTGTTCAAACTACATAACTTAATGCATATTTAATGATTAATCTTTATAATGAGTAATGTTGAATTACATTTCATTTAAGAAACTATTTGTAATTGCCAGAACACTCTACCATACATTCTCAGGTGCACTTCACATAGTTCCTGAAATGAGATAGTCCATCCATGGAAATTGGTATTTACCACTTATATTGCAAATACAAACATATATAGATGCGTGTTGTATGTACGCTAAAAAAAATCTTACATTTCTTCAAGAGCAGCACAATTAGTAGGACCAGCTCCAGGTTGTGGGTTACTAGCTCTTGGATAAGCACCTAATCCCATCGCTATGCAAACACATTCACCAAGAATGAATCCAGAATATATTCTCATGCGAAAATTGAAAAATGATGGTGTCATATAGAACACTCTATACCAGAAAGACTTCTCTAAAATTTCTGGAGAGGAAGCATACTGAAAATAATGACAGAAAATTATTTAAAGTAAAAGGTAGTAGAAAAGACTGATATTTACAGCATTCTTACAACATAATGTAACATTTAAACTGTATTATCACTCTTTGAGGATTCATTAGTAGTTCTATTTCAAGCACATAAAAATGATACAGCAAACTTTTATTGGAAACCTTAAACAAAAGAAAGCAAAGAGTTAGCAGTAGACACCTGCTTCAGAGGTAATGCAATCCTCCATCTAGAAGCCAGCCATATACATATGAAGTCGATCATCTTCAGGGTAAAGGCCATTAATAGTCTCATACTCAAAAGATCTCAAGACTAAGTTATTTGTGTTACTTTTAGTGATAGGTTGAGTAAGTTCGGTAACAATATGAAATTTATTTTCCACACTTGGGCTAAGAGACTGCAAAAGATGCTCAGGACTAAAATTAATGTCAAAAAGTTCCTTAAGCTTTAAGATTCTTTGCAAGAAGCCAAATTGTGTTTTTAGGTTTCGTTCACGAGATATTGAGTTACTGCTCCATAGGGAATGGCAACCAGAGATTCTTATGATTTTTTCCTTAATGATAATGGCACTCTTCAATTATTCAATCAATCAATTATTGATCTAATAGGCCTATTTCTTGTACAGAGCAACATGACATCGATCGGAGTTGCTTTAACTCTACCTGTAATAAGGCGAAGTGCCTGATATTGTACTTTTTCAAGTAGGTCACCAATGCCTTGTGTAGAGGCCACCAAGAGTTCACAGCAATAGGAAACCACTGCTAAAATAAATGCCTTTTTAGTTGTATTTAATGTTGATCTAGAGCAGCCCCACCTGGAGCCTGCCAGGCGTTTCAAAGTAATAAAGTGTCTTGTGACTCTGCTGACAATATTCTCCATGAGTAACTTAAAAGTAAGTTTTGGGTCAAAAGTTACACCAAGGTATGTAAACTGAATCGATTATTTCAGAAAGGGCGTAAGTCCAATGGATTCATGTAGGACTTATGCCCTTTCTGAAATAATCAATTCAATTGTTCGGAGTCAAGAATAAAAGATCCAGCTTATTGACTGTTTCAGACTGATGAGTATATAACAAGGACAAAACTGCAGTCTTTGGTGTAATAGCCAGACTGTCAGTATAAGCTTGCAACCTTGAATGGTTTTGAAAAATATTTCATATAGAACAAATATATGTGCATGTTTTTTTGGCTTATTTTACTTAATCCTACCATAAAATGAAAATAGCTAGCAATTGGACAAGGTCTAGAGCTGGTTCTATTCTCTCATTGGAATCTTCTATCACCCCCTTTTTGTTTCTTATCCCCTTCCAAGGTTAACCAAAAAAAAACACAAATGTATTTTACGTCTTAAATGAAAAAGACACATATTGTCGCCTTAGAGAAACAGTAGGATATCTTAGTGTTATTCCTGGAATTAGATGTCTTACTTTTGCTCTGTGGTGACGATATGGTGAAGAAAAAAATAACTTAAAAGATGGCCTGCTTTGCAACCAATGTATAGCTGTTCAAATTACAAAAGAGGCCTCTATGAAATATTTAGGGGTCCTGTTAAGTCTAAATCCGGCCTTGGTGATGAGTAATTCTATAGACAGAATGTATTAAGCTCAGAAGGGAAGTTTTTGACCCATCATCTCTTATAGCCTGCACAATAAGTGATTTTCATCATTTCAAACACCTCAAGTTCATTCTTTTAAGCAACTCCAGGACAATACTTTTTTTTTTTTATGTGAAATTTTTTCCTACAGGTTCTCATTAGCTTTTCTGGACATAGTAACAAAGTCAAATCCAATGGTTGCAATCACAGGCCATTGGATCATTAAGCCATCATGAAGCTTTGACAAGCGCATCCAAACACTTGTGCTAGGCTATGATATATGCCTAAACAAGAATGATACCAATGTTAAAAAATGTCAATCAGTGCCAGAATAATGCTGAGGAGTATAGATTAAACTTGGATTTATGTTTTTTGATTCATATACAGCTCAACAATCAAGTTAGCAGTTGTTGAAGGGGGGAGAGGTAACATATCAAAGATTATCATATAAAAAAATGAAGCAATGTTGGTGATTTTTTTTTTTTTTTTTTTGACTGTTGTGCATTAAGAATATTATAGATTTGGGGACCAAAGTAAAAATTCTACTATAGGCACTGAGCATGCATTTTTACTTGCTAGTAAAAGTATCAAAATTATTCTTCATAGATTATTTTAGGTATAACTTACTTCAATAGGATACAAATAATTTCCAATTAAGTAGAATGCAACATACATTGGAACAACTTTAATTCTTTGAAAAAGAAATTGTTTTGAGTCAACAAATGTACTGTATGGCAAATAGAAAGTATCCCAGTAGGTTCTGAACTTGTAATAAGGCCCTAAACAGAAAAGACAATTTCAGATGACTTTTAAAAAATATATATTAAAAGTATGAAGTAAAAGGCAATTTTCTAAGTTTACCTATCAAAACACCAGCCATACAAAATGCATAGTGGAAAATATCACAAAAGGATGGATTTATCTGTTTGTAATTTTTAGCAACTACAGTTTTATCTTCAGATTTCTCCATGCGTTTTGATTCACAGACTTCAAATGCAAGACCAACCATCTGAAATTGTAGCACAACAAGAATTAAGTAAAAATAAAAATAAAAACTTAAAAAATAATGAGATAACACTCTTAGGAATAAGCAAAACAATTTTACGAACAACAAATGTTATAATGACATTTGATGAATCAGGTCAAACAAGCTATAAAACTAAATAATTTTGAGTAGGAGTAAACAAAGTTACTGCAGTATTTATTCCTTGTTGACAGATGGCTCTGTTCTACGCGTACTCTATGTCCTGGCAAATTGAAGAAGTGCCTCTACCCACCGCCTTTTGTGACATTTGGGGTATATTCATCTTTTAAAATGCACCAGAATTGCAATGAGGAGGTTTACTTAAATTTATGCTATAAAGATGAATGAAATAGCAATTCAATAAAGTTTCACATTCATACACTGACTTAGTCGATGGTGATACATTGTCGTTTATAGGGTTTTTACTCAGTTGTTCATTCAGTTTTGCACTACTCAAAAGTTTCACTCAAATTTTACTTTTATTGGTTTTTAAGTGACTTAATTGAATTTAAAAAAGGAATGCAAGTTTCAAGGAACCCTTGAGTGATCTCCATGGAACCCTGATGTTCCACGGAACACAATTCAAGAAACGCTGGCATTGAGTATTGCCGAAACTCTTTTTGCTCAAGAGTAGCAGTAACTTCTTTTTTCCTTGAGCAGTAGCATAAATATTAATGAATATTAATGTATGTGTATATATATAGTAATATAGGCAAATTCATGCAACAATCTTTTGAAAATGGAACCAAACAACAATGGATTGAAAAAAAGGAAAATATAACAAGTAGAATATTTATTGTGAGGAAATATTAAAATATATCATACATTATTTCTCTGTGAATGAACTGGAAACACATAGATGATTACAAAAATATACCAGAGATGAGTTAAGCAGAAATAAAAACACATATCTACTAAAAAGTTGCAGTTCAACCAAACATTTTGATCTCGATTATCCGAGGTACTTGGGACCACTAATGTCTCGGTTGTTGGAAATTTCGGATAATAGAAACTTAGTACAAAAACTTGTCAGGATAGCAAATTTTGAAAAGTATCAATAAAAAACTCAATAGAATACAGTCGAATCCCAACTTACGCGGGGTTGCGTTTCAAGACCCTTCGCATGAGTCGAAATTTCACACTGTGGAACAACGTATGTTCAGAAATTTTTTATATGCATACCCACTTATGTTAGACATTTGTAAACACCCCCTGTTTTATTTTAAACTATTTCTGAACTATACATTACCGTATCTCTTATAAAGAACTGGTTTTTTTACTATATTTTAGAAAAAGAGTTATTAGGGTCTGGTGGGGGAAAGTGGTCAATGGGGTAAAGTGGTCATACGTCAAATAGGCTATAGCTTGGAAATAAATGTTCGAATGAATGTGAAAATTTTATTTTAGAGTAGGGCAGTTAGAAACTACATTTTGAATACAAAATTTTGCAACTGGCAAAATTTTATTGGGTAAAAAAAAATATTTTGCGTGAATATGAAAAATTCTAAAATCTAAACACCTATTTTAACTTCCTTGAGAAATTTTGTTTGTTAGAATTAGGAACAGATTGACTGTACAGGAAGCTTCCTACATGTCTCAAGAACTCTTATTCATTAGTAGTTAGCTGAATCTATTTTAGGTAATTTTTTAGAACAATTTAAGTAAGATGGGGTAAAGTGGTCATAATATTAGGCTTAACGAATATTGTTCTTCTAATGTCACTTAATCTTTAAGTATAAGGCCGATACAGATTAAATATTAGTTTTACTTAATATGTATTGTTTTTACAGTAAACGGGGTTAAAAATACGAGTAAATGCTTATATATACGCATAAATACTCGTGTAGGCACGTACATAGGCGTATTCACATAAATGCGCCAATAAATACGTGTATGGGTATGTCCAAGTATTTTTCATCCATACAGCTATACATTCTACTATACATGTATATGCTCGCTTATACTCATATATACATAAAAACTTATATACTCAGGTAGACACGTAATATACACGGTCGTACTCGAGTAGACATTTGCATACAAGCATAAGAAATACAAGTATACAGGGTGAGTTTAAACTCTTGAGCAAATTATTAAAAGGTGTTAGAAGGGAGGATAAGAAGCAATAATCATAAGGAACATATAGTCACAAACACAATGCTGACGCGCTACATGCACGCAAAGCCAGAAACTGATGGATGCAAAAAAAGTCACAAATTTATTACACAAAGACAATTTTACACAACATTTTAGGTCTCAAGAAAGTTTTAAAGCGATTGATGAAATTTGCGGCCTGCAGCTGTAATAAATGTGTTTCGCAATCACAAAGCACTCTCTGTTGCAATAACGAGACTTTTGAAAAACTTTCATCAGCCGCTGCGCCTTTGTTGCGATGCTACTACAGGCCGTAACTTTTAACAACTGCTCTAAATATTTCCTAAAAACTAAAATATTAGGTAAAATCATCTTAGTGCAACAAATTTGTGCCCTGCTTTGCATCCATCAGTTTCTGACTTTTTGTACATGTAGTGCGTCAGTGATTATAACTTCCTTATGATTCTTAACTTCCTATCCTTCCCTCTCACACCCCTTTGATTTTTGCCCAAGAGCTTAAATTCACTCTGTAGGTCGGCATGTATATAAGCGTATATTCTCGTGATACACACATGTACTGGTGTATGCACGTAAATGTACGTATATACGTCTATACAGGTATATGGTCATGTTTACGCAAATACATGTATATATACTCGTGCTTCCATATATATACGTGAGTAGATACATACTCCAAAGACGCACTGGATGTATCCACGAATTAACTCGTGTATACCCGTATATGTATGTATGTACACTTATATATGCGTATATACGTCTACTTTACACATATATACTCAAGTATGCACGTATTTTCTTGAGATACAAGTGCATACGAGCATATGATGTTCGTTTATACGCGTATATACTCGTATACACATGACACGTGTATACACGTGACACGTAAGTACTCATGTAGACACGTATACACTTCTGTAGGTAATCACGTATACATGCTTATGTACTCGTATATATACTTATACTTGTATATACACATATATACTTGAGTAGGCACGTGCATGCATATATCTGATGTATACATGTATCTGCTCATATAGGAACGTGTTTACTCGTTTATAACACGACACGAATATATTTGTACACGCATGTACTCGTGAATATACTTGTAACTATAAAAGCAACAGAAATATACAAGTTTTAGGGTTATTTATAATGATTTTGCTTCTATTTTTAAATATAACCACTTTACCCCATGCTATGACCACTTTCCCCCACCCCATGGGGTAAAGTGGTCATAAAAACATAGGGAAAAGAAAGTGCTATAAAACTACTAAAATCAATGTTTTTCTTCCTAAAATTCAATGTACCGTGTTCTTTAATAATGCAATGTAAAATAACAATAAAAAAAAATTGAAGTGTTTAAAGAATTTGTTGTATTTATTATCCACCTAAGTTGAAAACCTGCGATTTTATGACCACTTTACCCCACCAGACCCTACTTAACATAAATTATAATTATGAAGCACGAAGTCAATGATCAATAGCAGAGAGAGACATGAAATAAAACAGTACGGTACTTACATTATGTACATTACAGTATTATAATAGCACTGAAATTTAGATATAGTAAACTTAATTATAATTTTTTTAAATGAAGAAGGTGATAGTTCATGCAATGTGATCGGACTGTTATCAGTATTCAGACAGCACATGCACGTCAAGAAACTCGTCAGAAGAAGAAAGAGTGATGGTTCATCTTTGGCATTTTTAGTATCATCCCGGGGTTTTTTTCGGTGGATCAGTCACTTTTATCAGAAAGGATGTTATCTTCGGTTGCCTTAGTTTTTTCTTATCTAAAACAAGTAAACTGCTGTAAGAAGCTATAGCAGACGCAAGGTGATTAGCGAAGGTTAATAATCTTGCGTATCCTACATTCTTTGCATTTCTCTTGCGTACATGCTCATTTTGTTAAGGATTTAAAAATCCAGTTCTGGCTGCTCCCTTTCAAGCTCCTCATCTTCCTCACTTACAGATTTAAAAGATTCTACTAGGTTAGTATCTGAGGGAGTTTGGCCCTGGGATTCGATGAGCTCGCTTATGTCCACTTCCTTCATATCGGAGATGCCTTCTTCACTGAGGTGCTTCTCCAATGCCACTGTCTTTTGAACTGCTTCACAGTGAATACTCTTCAGGAGCAAACCCTTCACAATCCTTATGGTTTTTATGGCTTCTAATGATGCGTCGATATTTTGCAGTGCAAAGACGATTGCGTACTGCTTTCAATATTCTGTCAGGTTGAAATTTTCCACTATTTATTGCTTGCACAAGGTTTTGGAGACACTCCTTTGTGTAAGAGACTTTAAATGCCTTAATAACGCTTGGGAGCCATTCTATCTTATCAACGTTCATATATGTAGAATGAAAAAAAAAATAAAGAATTGGAGTGATTATGTGTATGAGTACAGTAATTTAAAGCAAAACGTTGTTTAGACTTGTGCAGTGTGTTAACTTTCGTTTTCAGTGTCGCTAAAGGAATGAAAGTCCATTAACGAAACCAATATTTAGTTTCAAGGAAACTCATTCTAAAGCTCCACGACTCCTTTCCAAATAAAATCATATTGCAGGCGAGCCATTTGCGTCAACAATAAAAAAAATAAAATAAAATAAATAATCATTACTCATGAAAAACTCGTGTTACAGCCATTTCGCGTAAATCGGATCGCATTGTAGCGGGATTTGACTGTATTCTTAAAAGATGAAAATGAAAGTATAAAAAGGAATGTTTGACAGTTAAAAACTATAGTGAGTCTTAAAAAGTCAATTAAATATTTTTACAATATCAAGTTTAATACAGAATAAAACAGAAATTTCCAAAAAAGATTTTTATTTTCAAATTAAAAATTCATCATTTTATTAAATGTACATTCTTGTTTTTAAATAAAAGCATAAAACACTTGAACAACAGAGAAATGAAACGTCTTATCTTTCTCAGGGCTTACCTATCTACAAAAGAATGCTCGGTTAATCGAGGTCCTATTGTACATTGAAAGTTCGACACTATTTTGAAATATCCCTTACATACGTATGCAGATTGCTATGATTATGTATATTGCTTTGAACATTTTAGGCAAATTTTAATAATTGTTTGTAAATAGTTCTTGTGACATTGTTCAACAGTGAACCTCAACAACAATGAATTTTCAATTGAAGACTCCCTTTTTTTTTAGAATGAAATTAGATAAAAACAATTATAATTCACCTTCTAATTACCTTGGATTGTTGGAAAAAATTTTATCTGATGCAGAAAAATCAGCGGTTTCTGTGGATAGTTAATTTCAATTTGTGCGAACATTTTTTCGTCCTCATATTAGAAGCTTTAGGCTAAATGCATATACAAATTGAAATAAACTAATAATTGATTTTAAATTAATTAATTTGATAATATAGAACATTGCATTGTGATGTCTGAAGTTACATACAAAATTTCAAAAGAATCCGATCACAAGAAGCGGGGGAAAATTGAGTTGCAAGATTCCACCCGAACAGATATCAACAAAACCAAAATAATAAAAACATGGTAAAATGCTATTTATTTGAAAGCTGTACCTGCATGAATAAGTTTATATCAGGCATGCAAGTACTCTCATTGCTTTTAACAGGTCTTTCAGATAAACATAATGGGCCAAAGATACAATTAAATCTATTTTGGTTATGATTTAACCTTTTTCTTATGGCACGCCCTTCACAAAAGAATGCTTTGTATGCATTTATTTATACTAATATGTGGTAATTCATTAAAGGATTTCATTATATTATAAACATAAATGTAGACCAGGAAGATGGTTACTAAAAAAGTTAAAAAATCATTTTTGATTACCGTACCTATAATGCTATGCTAAGCACAAAAGTCTGCATCTGAGCTCAAAATAAGAAACTGCTATTCAAAGTTTTATGCCGCCACATATTTGATTCAAAATATACTTTTTAAGATTTTTTTAAAAAAGACTTCTCATTCACAAATGATCACAAAACATATAGGTAAGATATGTTACAAAGAACCACCTGGTGATGGTAAGTCAATTTTGATAAAAAGTAAAGATACAACTTTTGTGCTTAGCATGGCAGTATACAGTTAACATAGTTTAAAAGGAGAAGTTTGCATGTCACAGTAGAACCAGTGCTGTAGAGAAAAAGTAAGGACTACTATGTCTGACAATAGAATTCATATTTTGGATTTTCAAATAGAATTTAAAACATATTTCTCACATTTGGTCAAATGAAAGTTGAGAAAATTTTGCTGAAAACTCTGAATTGCTAAATTTATATTGGCTTTTAAAGAAGAGGCAAAAAGTGGAGAAATATATCTGTAAACTAACAAACATATCTACCAGTGATAATAAGTATACAGAGTGTCTCAGAATACTGTATACAAACATGGAGAGGAGGTAGATAACAATGTGACAAGCAAGAAACATACGACTGTAAACACAGGACTGACAAGCTACATGTGTGCGAAGCCAGAGACGGATGCGAAACAGATTACAACTTTATTGCACTAAGACGATTTCAGACAACATTTCAATTGTAAAGCAAGGCTTAAAGTTGTTGTTAAAATTTGGTGCAGGCAGCTATATTACATGCTTCTCAATGCAGCCGTCGCAAAGTCGATCTATCAGCGATTTCATCGATTGCTGTATTGGCGTTGTGACACAAGTATTATAGCTACAGGTCACTAAATTTGAACAATGGCTTTAAACCTTCCTTTAAATCTAAAATGATATGAGAAATCATCTTTGTGCAATAAATTTGGAGCCAGTTTCAAATCCATCTTTTTCCGGCTTCATGTGCATTTTGCTCGTTAGCACTGCGTTTCGAATCGTACGTTCCAATATAATTCTTGCTTGCCACCACATTTTCTACCTTCCCTTCAAGTTTGTATACGACATTCTGGGACACCCTGTACATAATGTATACAAAGGTTAATAGCTGAAAATTAAGTGCACAACAAAGTGCAATGAAAATTTCAACTTTAAATCATCATGAAATTTTAAAATCCAAATTTACCTTTAAAGTGAGAATCATCTGAATGGCATTTGTGTGAGCTGGAGGAATAGGTAATCCAAAGTAATGAGTGCTTCGAAAAAATGCCAGGTAAGTGAAGCAAAAGACAGCACTTGTAACATGACATACCCTACATGGAAAGATAGTAAAGTATTGGATATATTGTATAAAGAAAGAACAGAATTAATGTAGAAAAAATTAATAAAAAAAGTTCTCAGGAATAGAACAGAAAGAATTTTATTTTTGATTTTGATTCCAATTTTCAAAAGTTGAAGAGATTGCAGGTAGGTCAGCTTTTAATATACATAAACTTTGAAATTGAAACTTTGGCGTTAGTACCAAATTCGTCACTGTTCAACTCCTTTAATATTCAATTCGGATACAAATAAATTTAAAGGATTCCTAGTCTGCTTATAGTAAATTTGTCAAACTTCTTCACTCGATGAAGAAATTTTTGATATGACAAAGGAAAACATGAGTATTGCTCTTTATTGTTACAGTAAAATATGCAAAGTTGACCACCTGCCTAAGTTGACCGATTTTTTCAGGCTTGGAATCAGACATAATCATATAAATCAATCTTTGTAAGATGACCACTAAAGCCCCAAAGCAGAATACTTTACGATGTTCTGCAACGTAAATCATTTGACCAAAATTGTTCTGCAAGTACTTCAAGCATTCTACGCAAAAAACGTGAAATTTTCCACAAAAAGGGTGCCAAAAATCAAAAGTGTTTCATATAGGAGTTTTTTTTTTTAAACTGGACCAGTGGTTGGAAAAACTACATTTTTTTTGTAGCGAACTACAACTACAACTACTTTGTTACAAATGTAGTTAACTACAACTACAACTATTTTTATCAAAATGTAGCAACTACAAACTACTTTTGAAATGCAGTCGCTACTTCGCTACTTTGCAAAAAATAAGTAAATAAAAAGCATACACAATAGGTTGTCCCTCAAAAAATAAAAGTCAATTTTTCAAGTCGCATACACTCTTGTATTTCTCCTCTTGTGTCAAAACAATAGTGAAAAAAAAAAGTTTCATATAATTTGCACAACGGCAACCCGTGCCGACTTGCACCTGAAAATGTAAAACTACTTGTATGCTAAGCCAAATCGAAAAAAAAAAAAGTTTTTTAGAAACTCGAAATTTTTGTTGATAAAACATTGCCCCTGTACCCAACATCCCACATGTACCACAGGAACATTTAATCAAATTAAAAACATTTAGATATGCCACACTTGACCTAAAATTTAAAATTTTATTTAAAAAAATTTTTTTTTTCAGTTATCTTTTTAAAAATTACATATAAATTTAAATAGAATATCAAGTTCAAAAATTACTGGCGAACACATTTACAGATCAACAATTACAAACGAATATAAAAAAAAATAATATATTTTAAATGAAAAATTTAACTCAACCTTGGAAAAATCCATATCTTTGAGTACTATGTGGGAGACTTAAAAATTGCAGGAAATTTTTTTTCTATTTTAAGCAAATTACCTACTTTTCTACTTTACTGCTTATATTTTTCAGCTTGACAATTTCGTAAAATCTTACATTTCTGAAAATAAGTATCAAAATCTTAATTTTTTGAAGAAAGTTATAAATGTTAGGCCACGTTTGAGATATCTAAATGGTTTTTAATTTGAATAAATATTTTTGTGGTGCGTATGTGGGATATAGGAGCAACGTTTTATCAACAGAAATTTTGAGTTTCTAAAAAAACATTTTATTTTAATTTGGCCTGGCATTATACAAGTGCTGATTCACACTTTCAGACATAATCCGCACTTGTTGCCGTTGTTCAAATTATATGATTTTTTTTTTTTTTTTTGACGTAAAAGAATAAAATATAAGAGTGTGCGACTTGAAAAATCACTTTCGATTTTTTTTTTGGGGGGGGGGGGGACACACCAATACACACACACACCGTAAGAGGATTGAACAAAAAAAGATTGACAAACTAGAAGACACTAAGAAAAATGTCCGTTATCACGTTATCATGCTCTCATACACTGTAACGCTCGCATTTATTGTAAGTCCTCGAGAACACAGTTCAATCCTTTTCTATAACATTTTCAGTAGCTTCTTTTTATTTGGTGAATACTGTCGAAAATTTAAACCTCGCTAAAATATTTTTCTTTTTCAATCTTCGGTCTGTTCATATCAAATTCACAAAATTTTCAACTCGCGAAATCACCGATATCTTCATTTTCGCGAAAATAAGTGCTTTTTTCAATATAAATATTGGTGAAATATGAAAATTACGACGGCAAACAAACTAATGGCGTCAAACAGATAGAACCTACGGCGTCAAAATGAAATGCCTGAGGTCAGTTCGTATTTTTATGAGTCTTATTTCTCATTGAATCCGCTGATGTACTTGTGTAAAATTTGCGCCAGTCAAATTCGTTTGAATCTTGATTTTTTTTTCCAGTTTATTTAAAAGTAGTTTCCAGAAATCGCTACAAACTACTATTTTTTTGTAGTTAACTACTCACTACACTACTTTTTTAAAAAAAGTAGTGCGCTACACTATAAACTACTAAAAAATGTAGCTACTACAGTAGCGTCGCTACTTGTAGCGCACATTTTTTTCCTTAATTCACATTTTTTTGGTTAATTTTACATGGCATGAAGGAGCAATTAAAATAATGTTACTAAATAAAGAAATTACTGAAATAATAAATAAAATGAGTCAAATTTGGGTTGTATATAATAAAATACTTCAAAACTTTCTAAATAATTGAAATATTTTCTGGATGCAAAGGGATTGAAATCTCAAACGACACGCAATTTCCGGCGATGGCCGTGTTTCAATGTTTGCATGTTTTCAAAACATACGTATATGGCGGAAATTGCAGTGGATGAAGATCGATTGGGAAAGTCCTACAAAGGACACATCGAATTCAACATCGGGAGCTTTCAGCCAAATTATCGTAATTTGCGAGAATTTTAGATTTTCTTCTAATTTTAAGAAATGTGCAGAATCTTGAGTTGGAAGATATTTGTAACAAATCTGCAGTTTCTACAGAATTTCTGCACCGCAGTTTTTGCAGATTTTCTGCACCGTGGTTTATGCAGATTTTTTGCACACCGGTTTCTGCAGATTTTCTGCAGAAAAAATGTCAGTTTTCCTCTCACATTTGAACAGAATCGTTCTGCAGCTCAGGCATCTGTTCTGCGACATACGTCGCAAATTTAGTAGTATTCTGCTTTGGGGCACTAAAGTAGCACACCGCAAGTGGTCAACTAACACAGGTTTCACTGTAATATAAAAACAAACAGGAGTAAAAAAAAAAAAAAGAACTTTAAACTATTTTGCATATCTAAGAGAGAGTTACAAGAGCTAAAAATCTGCAGGGAGCTAAATGTTCCCAAAGTAAGGGGGACTAAAAATTCTGAAGGAAGAGATGGGCAAAAAAAAAAACAGTAGTTGTTCACACATAAATTATGAATGAACTAGAGCAGGGGTTCTCAAACTTTTCGATTTGTGGCACCCTATGAAGAAATAGTCTTTTCTCACAACACTCTAGCCTACCCCTGTTAAATTACATATATATTGATAACGTGGGCATTTCACAGCAACCGTGCCCCCCCCCCCCTAGGCACCCACTTTGCACCCTGAGTAAGAGAAATGGTTTTAGGTGAAATGTCCTCCCCTAAACATTCTGAATCTGAAGGCCACCAAGAGCCGAGGCTTGTCAGTTTGGTCACTGGGCTCCTAAAACTTGCCAAATTAAAACTACTCTGATTTAGAGCCGGGCCCCTAGTTTCTGACTAGGCTGATATGTCCTCTTGAGGGTCCTGCCGATGGTGAAAACCTTGAGCCAGATGTGCATTGCCATGTGCATGCAATTGGCATGAACTTGGGTGCAATTAGAGAATAGGGTTAGACCCTCCTTTGAATCCTTAGCCTAATGCCATGCTCCAATCCTAATATATTACATAGAGTTTCAAATCCCGCACCGAATTCAGTCTCGCGGGATTTTAGGATTGTAAAGTGACAATCCCACGGGATTGACTTTATTCTTAAAAAAATTAAATTTTTATGAGAAAAAGAAAAAGTTGTGCTTTTTAGGATGGACGGCTTTTTATTACTTAAATTAGTAGTCTTCTTGAATTCCGTACAGCAGTTGTAAAACACTACAAAGTCAGATCCTAATTAGCAATTATCGTGTGGTAAGCAAAAGTGTGCCTCTCGAATAGGATGGGAAAGGATTTTTCCTCTAAAGATAATGCGCTTGACGAAAACACATGCTGTGGCTCCACTGCAGTTGGTTTTACTAAAATTAAATAATTGTAGACAGTTAGAAAAAGATCCGCACTAACTTCATCACCTTCTGAAAAAGATTTCTCTTTTCTTATGCTGGGTTTTTGCTCAAGAACTGCAAATTTCAGACAAAAACAATGTCTGTTTGATATGCGTTTTGCTGTATCCAATTTAACTTGCACTGATAATACCTTTGTCGCTTCACAAACATGGTTCACTGTTCAGAGCCGTGTCCAAGGGGAGAGTTTTAGGGGTGAAACCCCTCCCATTGAAAAAAAAAAAAAAAATCAATGAATCATTAAATGATTTTCCAAAACGTATTTTAAGTTTTAATTAATTTTAGAGTTAAACTCTGATACAGTATTCACCCTCTTTAATGTTTCCCCAACTTTTAACAATTAACACTTTCCTCAATTGTAGGATTCCCAAGCACCTTCGCTTCTAAGTGCTTGAAAAAATGGAATGGTTGTAGAGTCCGGCAATGCTGTAAGCATGCAGGGGAAATTTTTTAAAAAGAATATTAGACAATGACGTAGCCCCCCCCCCCCCAAAAAAAAAACTTAGGGACAGGGAAAATGGTTACTTTGCTTTTTGTTTTTTTATGGTACGCCTTTAGTGTTGGATGAATTAGTCGTTTCACACAGTAGAAAAATGTTTCTATGCGAAACAGCAATTGTTTTTTTAAATAAAATTTTTATTTTCATTCAATTCCTGTTCAATGTTATTTGATGGAAAAACAAAAGAAAAAAAAGGAAAATGAGGTGGCATAAAAGAAATATGTGTGCTTTTACATAATGTTCAACTGTACAAATAAGATTTCATTTAAAAAAAAAAAAAAAAAAAAAAAAAAAAAACGCGAAACGTATATAAAAAAAAGCCTAGTTATTGAACTAAAATGAACTATTCAACACGCGTAGTTAGTTTTCCTTTGACATCGGAAGTTACAAAGGGAAAAGGCTTCAACCCCTCCCTTTATGAAATCCTGGACACGGGCCTGCACTGTATCAGTAAATTTGATTCATTACAGCAAGGGGTGAATACTGCTCAATTTCACTATTTCACCAAGTCTCAGTCTCAGTAAAAGTGTTTGGATAACTTCGCTGATTTTACCTCTCACTGTAAAGAGGAATTCAAAAACATGAGCAGCTTAACTTACTGCACTGTCATGAGAGTCATTCCGTGTTTCATACAAGTTTCGGTCACCCCTTTTAAAGTGATGCGGAATACATAAATAATGTCACATTTTTCATTGCTTTCTTCTTTGGAGTGCACTTTTTGTAACTTTTAGATTTTGAATGCATTACTAAAGCTTACAGAAGAGTTCCAACATTGCATGCAGGCTACTCGGTGGGTTTTAGAATATGTAATACACTTTCTCTATTTTTTTAAATCATAATTTACTGGATTTTAAATTTTAGTGATGGTTTTTGAAAATGCTTATAAGTTTTATGCATTTTCTCAATTGCTGAACGTATGAAACTTGAAACCTCTGAATGAGAATACCAATTCATTCTCAGAAAAATATACTCTATTTTTATTTTGTTCTGAAGTGGTAACTTTATTGTTGGTCATTTGAGACACAGTTTTACTTGCTCTTGTTGCAGATATACGAGGAAGAAGATTCAAACTTCAGATGATACTGGTGAAAACAATCGTTTTATGAGCGGCAAAAGCTGGAAAACACTTGAATAGGAAAAAAATTGCGGGATTGGGAATCCCGCGGGATTGAGAGCAAAATCCCGCTAAATATCTTGCGGGATTCTGGATTGGAAACCCTAATATTACAGTACAACCTAGTTTATCTGGGACTAACTGGAACCAAAAGTAATCCGCATAAACGAAAATATGGCTAATCTAAGTAATAAGCAGAACAAGTTCTTAAATAAATCCTCTTTTTATTCAGCAAAAAAAAATAATAAATTCTTTGTAGCAAAATTACATAGGATTGTTTCGTAACCACTTTGCCATTCACAGCTTTACCTTATTACTAGCAAAGAAATAAATTCCTAAAACATTACAAATATTAAGACTAACCTTCTCCTTTAATACTATACTCTTCTAACAACTAAATTTATATTGTATAAGCATTTAAAACATTGATCAATTTTTGGAATATTTGTGAACTTTCAGTGAAATAAAATCCAGGGGACATTAGAACTAGAATAAGTGACAAGAGACTGAAAATTAATTTTTACAATGTGGGAAAATGCAAAAGGTTGACAAAGTCAAAGAATAATGATGCCGATTATTCTTTGACTGTGTTGACAGATTTTTCATCCAGAGACTGCAGTTTTGTACTTGTAACTCATCAAGTCTGGAATAGCCAATAACCAAGTTGGAAGTAGATGTCCTCTCATTGAAGCTGAGGTTACTTTCAAACTGGTAGCAAAAATTAATTTATCACACCAACTAGAGTCGGCAAGAAATGGTGCAGTTCAACTCGTAAAATGAAAGTAAAAGATTTAGTAATAAGCTGTAAGTTACTTCCCCTAAAGCCTGGGCTAAGGCAGAACTACAAGGATATACTGACACATGGGAGTTGGCTATTTTAGATTAATGAGTCCATAACAAGAACAAAATTACATTCTCAAGAAGTCCTAACCATGCTGTCTGTAAATGCTTGTAGTTCTGCCTTAGCCCTGACTTAAGCAGGTTAAGTAAGGAGTAAGGGTAACTTACAGGTTGTTAACTACATTGCTATTTTTTTCACTTACCAAATAAACTATGATCAATTACTTTCATTTTCATTGAGTTGGAATCCCTCCTCCGCATAAAAATTTCAATATTACCCTTGTAACTGATTACAGAAAATTTCTTACAAAAAACAAAGTTTTCAAAACATCCAAGAATGGATTAAATAAGTTTAAAACATGCGTTGCACAGTTCTAAATGATAATGCAATGAGGCAAAAGAAAAAAAAATATTACCTTTCTTTACAAAAACGTATGATACAGGCATTAACTAGTATGACAAATATTGGATGAAAAATGTGATATCCGGAGACAGCAAGAACTATGAAGAAGCCAGCACCAGTTGACATAATTCGGCGGTGGTAAATATTTTGTACGTTTTTTATTACAAAGCCAAAGCCCACTGATGCACAGAGTAGTGCAATGTAAATGATGTCATCTAATAGCATGATGAATAAATCTTCGAAACTGCCGACTTCTCTTAATTATCTAAAAAATAATAAATTACTCTCAAATAATGCTTACAAAAACTAAAAATACTTTGAGAACCTGAAGAAAATGGCCATATAGAAAATAGTCACTATTTACTAAAACTTCAAACGTGTAAATAAAAAACATTTTTAATATGCAAAATAACATGTTCAGCACTTCTTCCAAAGTGGTGTTGAAACAGACAGAGATAACAAGTGCAAGCAGAAAGGGCTCATCTTCAACCTGTTGCCCTTTTTTAGAATGGAATCTATCCCGAGTGCTAGACTTCGCTTTCGAGAACAGACAGTAGGGGAGACCCTGGTGTGTGAATTTCCCCAAAGAAAGTGAAAGTTAACAATTTATGATAAATAATTGAATTATTATCAATTATTCATCATAAATTATTATAAGTTTGATGAATAATTTTAAATTAGTAAAATTATTCATCAAACTAATCATTTTAAGATTAAACCAGAAATAATATTAAAAATGATAGCTGTGAAGTATTATATTTAGTAACATTATTAAACGAATGCATTCACTACATGTGCAACTGCTATTAAGTCACTTTTAATACATATTTAGGTTTCAAAAGTTTTCTCCCTTAACTGCAGCCCTAGTCAGTCTAATAGCAATCAGCCCCAGAGCATACTTAAATTTAAAAAAAGAGCTTGCAAAATCTATACACATTTGACATCTTGAGGTCCCCCACACCTGCATTTGCACGAAATTGCTCACAGACCAATACACTTAACAATAACATTTCTGCTTACAAACAGGCCTGATTATGTTTTTACAAATATAAGTGTGTGATTTTTGCTGTTTCTCTGATAAAATTTGCAGAGACGTACCGAGTACTCAGTAACTACTAGGTACTAGACCAAATTTTGATCAGGTACTTGGACAATACCGAGTAGTTGTAAAAAATTAAATATTGTTCAAGACAGATTTTACAATTAATAAAAAATGGCAAGCATATAATATACTGTAATCATTTACAATTCAAATTTACAAGTCAAACTTAAATTTTGAGAATAATGAAGTTTGTTATGCTTCAATGGAGTAAATCTTGATTTTAATGTCCAAAAAGTTAATAAAAGTTATTTATTAAAAATGGGGCAAAAAAAGTAAGCATAGAAAGTATGAAATTTTTTTATTATTAAATGGATTTTCACTACAAACAAAAATTATTTATAAGAAATATAAAAATATCTTTCCTTAAAAAATAAAAGCTGCACACATGCAAAAACACTGCAGACACATGTTTTGGCATTACAAGGCAGTGGCGTATATATGTTTTTATTTTGGAGGGGACCCATATAACCAAGATTAGCCCCAGCATCCCCTTTTTGTAATTTCAATTTTTTGAGGGGGGAGCAACAGTGCCCTGATCTTATTTTCGAGGTGGGGCAAGGACTTCATACTCTCATACAGTGACGCAACCAGAAAATAGTGTTAGGAGGGCACTCTTAAAAATTTCCCACTTCCGTTGCATAGGGGGTAGATGGGGGTCCGGGGGTTCTCCCCCGGAAATTTTTTGAATTGTAGTGCTAAGAACGCAGTTTTAGACGGTCTTTGGTAATACTATGGGGAGGAAAAATTCGGGGGGCTTCTGCGGAAATTTTTAGAAATTGAAATCTTAAAAACACCTGTAGTTAGTCTGTCTTTCTTGACGTTAGTGTAATAAAAGGAGTGGGACCTTTTAAAGTTACTAACAATTGATTTTTTTTTTCAAGAAATAGGGTGAAATCCACCACCCCTCCGCCCAACTTTTCGAAATTGAAGTTCTTAAAACGCAGTTTCAGACTAACTTCATTGATGTTATGGGCAGGGCGGTTCTGGGACTCTCCCCAAAAACTGTTTGGAAATTAAAGTCCTAAAAAACGAAGTTTTAAAGAGATATTCATCAGTGATACTAGATGGAGGGATTTAAACATTCTCCACCTTAATTTTTTTTCGAAACTAGTTTTTTCATTTTCAGATTTCATACGGGAGCAGTCGAACCCTCGGCGAAAATTTTTCGTAATTGAAGTCTTCAAAGCTCGACTGTGAGCCATACTTGAAGGGTTCGGCCATTTTCAAAACTGAAGCTCCATTAAAGCAATCTTAAACAGTTTTCGATGCTTTCACTTGAAAAATTTTCGACACTGAAGCCCGGAAAACGAGGTTTGAGAAGCTCTTTAATGGTTTAAGTGGGTGGAGGAGGTTTGCAAAGTGTATGATTTTAAAGACTTTCTTATTTTTAGACTGACTAGGAAAAATAATTTTTTTAAAAAATGGGGTAGGGGGGGGTGAAAGAAATAGGAGGTGATGGATGAAATAACCTGATCAATAGTCAGTAACTTTTGATTTTTTTTTTATTTAAGATTATTTTCAAAAGCAATCATTGGCGTAGCTAGGGAGGGGGCGGAAGGGGCGGTCCGACCCGAGCGGCACTTTTCTAGGGGCGGCAAATTGGCCCTTTTGATGTGAAAGAATTAAATATATTTTTTAAATAAGGAAATTATGGTTTTAATCTATTACTGCAAGCAAGAAAATGTCTTCTTAAAGCACTCAAAAGGACAAAATAACTTTTCTGGGACGTAATGGACAATTAAGTATTCCTGTAGTTTTCAAGTATTCCAAGAAAGTGACACCACAAACGAAGAAAAGTACGGCTCAAGTCATTTTAAACCAAACTTTCCCAGAAAAATATGCCTGTTTCAACACTCAAATTTATGATTGAAAGCTCGATAATAATAAGAAATTCTCTACCTGACTTGAGCCGCTCTTTTCTTTGTTTGCAGTGTCATTTCATTGGAATAATTTAAAACTAAAGGAATAACACTTAAACATTCCATTCTGACCCAGAAAAGTTACTTTCTTTTTGAGTGCATTATGAAAAATGCATAGTATTTTTTAAAAAAATCTGTTATTTAGACTGTAGAGGTTAACTTCAGGAAGACGAAAACAATGAACTTTCCAAATTTTTGTTATAAGAAAAAGCTAATACAGGATTTTAAGCTTAGAGTTTCTTGAAAGCCTGCTCGTGAAACAAAAACTTCCCTTTTTTTTACTTAAGGAAAATGGTGACAAGAGTGAGAAAAAGGGGGGGAGGAGGAGGTGTTAAATGTTACACAAAACAATTTATTGGCTCGTTACACTTTATATGTTTCAGAGTTTGCTTTGATTTCCCACTCTTTACAAGAGTCCTCTTCTTCAAACGAAGTATAAGAGATTTCCGTTTTCTCGCTTTTGTGAGTAGATAATCTATTCGACAATTTTAGATCACATGTTAATCTATTCCTTATGGAAGGTAAGCGAATTTCATTTTTCAACATTTGGGTTGGACGCTCAACAAAGACCAAACATAGTCTAAAATGAGTTTTAAAATATTCAGTTTCAAATAATTCCGGTTGGGAACCTCTCCCACCCCCAATCTGTAGTCGAACAGTGCGAAAATGTTTTTAGGTGGGAGAGCGTTTTAATATCTTATCCCTTTTCCTGATATCATCAAATACGTTTAGAAATAGGTTTTCAGACTTAACACGTAGTCTCTAACGTAGCAAATACAGTCAAAAAGCATATATTTAAACCTTCAATTCTGAAAACTTTCCTGGAGAAAACTCCCACCCTCTCTTCTAAAGTCTCAACATCTAACTTAAAATTATGTTTTTAATGTTTCGATACAATTATTTTTTCGAATATCAATTTGTGAAAACAGCATTTGAATCCTGATTGTCCTTGATCTCTTAAAGTGATCAAATGTAGCCTAAAATACGTTTTTAGGACCTCAATATTGGAAATTTTCCGAGGCATATATTTTAGTCGCTCCCCCTCTCAACTTATATCTTCTAAGATTAAAACTGCGTTTTTAAAACTTCAATTTTGAAAAATTTCTCTTCGTCCCTTTTCCTTACGTCCCCAAAGATAGCCCAAAATTTTCTCTCTTAGAAATTTGCGTGAGTAGGAGAGTACGCAAACCCTTCCTTCTAAATGATAGTCTAAAATGAAATTCAGCTTTAAGAATGATTTTTAGAGGGAAACCTCCTTCTGTCCCTACTTCCTCCTACCATTATTAAACAAAGCCCAAAGTCGGACTCTAATTACGAAAAATTTTCAGGAGAGAACCGCTTGGGGCTTCACAACATTTTTAAGCCATTTGGAAACCTGTCAACGTCACTAAAGACAGCCGTGAATTCCTTTTTTAAGACTTCGGTGCCGAAAAATTTCCAAAGAAAGAACCCAAACTTTCCCCTTTCAACCAAACCACCAAAGACACCCTTAAAATTAATTTCAATTTCAAAAACATTTCAGTAAGAAACCTCAGCGCCCCTCTTTCCCCTAACTCCTACAACTGCGTTAGAATACGCATGCAATTGCGTTGCCAAAGATAGCCTAAAATTGCATATTTAAGAGCTTAAAATTTTCGCATTGAGTATTCGACTGTTCACGATTTCTTTGACTTCTCTTAAGTAGGCTAAGCTGCATTTTAAAATTTTGTGAAATTTCCTTTCGTTGTCTACCGATCCCCTAACGTTAACAAAAAAGCACTAAAAGAGACTAATTTTGAAAAAAAATCTGGAGCAAACCCACACACACAACGCTCCCTTTCTAATAACTTTGCTAAAATTGCGGGTTTTGACTTAAATTTAGCAATTTGCTCCAAGTGTGGGTCCTTATACCCTCCCCCCCTTTTTCTTTTGAAAGTATATAGAGAATAATAAGGTCTTATTTTTAATTTAAACACGTTTGAGAGTTTTGTGTATAAGCTATTTCACAACGAAAGGGCGGCAAATTGAGGGACTGCCCCGGGCGGCAAACACTGTAGCTACGCCACTGAAAGCAATTCAGATTTTTTCCCAACATTAGGCAATCTTTGGAAAGGAAAAGTTCGAGAATCCTCCTCTGAAAGGTAAAACACATTTTCAGGCACCTTTGGAGAGTTTAGAGGTGAGGAGAGGTTTTAGGGATCTTCTTCCAAAACTTCTCAAAATTGAAATCTTAAAGGCACAATTTCAGACTATTTTTGGTAGTAACCTTAGTGAAGGAGTGTTGGTTCGGGGACCTTCCTCCAGAAATGTTTTGAAATTGATGTCTGGAAAATGCCTAAATAAATGCATTTTAGGACATCAATTTCCGTCATTACTCCAACCGAACACCTAAAACTTACTTTAAAATTCTTGCAGCTGACGAAAGTTAAGGAGAAGAACATTTTGAAGACCCTTCTGTTCAGACAGACTAGGAAGGGGGAAAAAAAGGGGGGGGTGAAAGAAAGAGAGGGGAACTTAATTTGCTAAGAAATAAGCTGCATTTGTTTAAAAAAAAAAAAATTTAAAGATTTCTCTTTGAAAGAAATGAGATTTCTTTCCCTGACATTATTTGCTTTTCTTTTTGTTGTAATAACTTCACTTTCCCAAGACATGTTCTTTTTTTTATTAAAGGCTACGGATCCCCTGACGCCTTCTGAACACCATTGCCTAGTACCATTTAACGCAGGGTTCCCAAACTTCGATGATTTGCATCACCCTTTGAAGAGTTAGAATTTCTCACAGAATCCTAGTCTATATATATATATATATATATATATATATATATATATATATATATATATATATATCGTTGTTACCATGGTCACTTTGCGGTACCTCTCACTTCTTTCTGCGGCACCCAGTTCGGAAATCTCTGAGCTAACGTTTTACAATTATTATTATCATTATCATATTTATTTGTTCTGTTTTTTTTTAAGCTAAAATTTTGAAAATTATTTGTGAGCAACTAACTGGATTAGTGAGCAATACTTTTTTCCACATTTTAGAGGGGGCCCGGGCACCCTCAGCACCTTTCGTATATATGCCCTTGTTACAAGGAAACTAACTAAAGTACTACTCGCCAAACTAAAGTGCTACTCAGTACGTCTTTAGAAATTCGTATGAAGTATACAGTGCCCCCTCCCCCTTTCTGGAAAAATTCAGAATGATGGGCCTGCTTACAAATGAACAAAACTATTTACAAAAAAAAAACGCAATTTTTATCCCCTTCAGAGCCCTTATGCCTTCTGGGCTACTTGCAATTGAGTTCGAGTAAATTCACTACTTCTTTTAAAAAGCAAACCAAAACAACAAACTAAATAAATTCTTACAGCAAAAATACTGGGGATATTTCGCTAATCGGGAATCTGGCTCGGTCGTCTCATTTTTGGCATAAATAATTTTATTTTGGTAACCCTGCTGATTTATAGTTACCCTATGTGATTAGATGTTTCTGATCGCTTTGTTTTGATTTGCAAAGAAAAATACCTCTTGCGCAGGGGCTGGAGCCAAAAATTGACGACAACAAAGAAAGATTACCCGATTCCAAATTATCGAAATATCCCCAAGATATTACGACTTGATTTTCTTTTTTTTTGAAGAAAATCGTCAAAATCAGTCAATTATATTTCAGATTTAGAAATAAAGGTTACTTTAAATGTTCTTAAAAAGATTTGTTTCACATCACACTTATAAATAACAATCATAAAATTCTGCTAACGCAAAGCTGTCAAAAAAATCCCGCTCCCCCCTCATTCATTCAAAAGAAAGTTAAAAACTAACATTCCTGTCTATGAAATAAAAACAAAATAAAAAACGATCAATAACTTTACATGTTCATGATTACAAAAATGCACTAAGGAAGTATGTTCATTAAAAAGATATTGATACATTTCTTACCACTGATCCCAAGATATACACAAATCAGTAATGAATTTGTCAATTTTTTTAAAACAATTGATTAACCATATCTATTTACAGTAATTCTATTTCTATAAACATCTAAATGTGAATACATATTTGACTTTTGTTTCAAGAGGAAATATCTCTAAATTTGAATTGAAGTCTCAAGACTAAGCTGAAAATCAAAAACACTAGGAACATTCAAAATGTTTATTTAGCTAAATTTTGGTCATTATTAAACCACATAACATTAAACTTGATCAAACCGGCTATTTTAGTTTTTTTTACAAAGGCGAAAGAGAGAAAATCGAGTTTGATGCTGCCAAAATGAATTTTCAAAATACTCATTTTCTCTTCTTACCTGGAGTGACAGCTCTTACTGGCAACGCAAATTTTAATTTCAATTTTACTAGTTTATTTTGAAATTTCAGACAGCATGTAATTGCATACGTATTAAAATTAAAATTTTGTGCTTCTATATAGGCTATCATTGGTCAGAAGAAGGTAGATTAATAACGTGCAAGCACAGTGGTCTCTCGCACAAAATAGTCTAGGAGAACGGAGCAGCTTCAGGGCCCTCATTTTAAAATTTGGCAGACGAGGGGCAATAAAACTCAATATGACATCAAAACATCCATAAGAATAAATGTAACAATCTCTAATTATTTATTTAAAAAAAACATTCATTCCCATTGAGCTTACGTTCGACGAGCTCGACTGGTAGCTACCGGTTGATTGGTCACGTGATAGCTAGTTAGGTATCAGCTGTATTTGGTCATTATTTTAACCGGTAGCTACTGATCGCAACTTGCGTGAGAAACAAAAATAAAACAGTTCTGGTGAATCTGGCGCTTGATTGTGCACAAATGAAGTTCGTAATCTCCCCCCCTCTCAACATTGAAAAATGGATTTTTGAGCAATCACGATTCCTTATTGCTTTCATTTGACTGTTTTTGACGTCCTATCATTTTATTTTCTCACCGCCACCCTCCGCACCATCACCGTCGACCGACTTCACGATGCTGCTTCTAAGCAGTCTCCAGGTTGCATCCATGTCCTACACACACGCGCATACATACACAACTACACACGCACACACACAGACACCTACAGATACACAAAAAACACACACACAGATACCTACACATACACAAAAACATAAACACACAACTACCCACACATTCATGCCTGCACACAGACACAAACACATATGCCTACACACACATTCATACACACAAACACACATGCCTACACACATACACATGCCCCCTACCCACAAACCCGCCCACACACACAAACACACACACACACCTACATACACACTGTCGTGATTGCGAAAAACATAATTTGAATTCAAGATGTCAAAATTCAAATTATTATTATTATTTTTTCTTTTGTTTTCCTTTTTAAATTTGCATCGAGTATATCCCTCCCCCTTCGCCTGAAAAAAAAATACGAAATGACGCATATATAGCAGTCAAAAAACATTATCACTATACAAAGCAAAGAGTTCTATAATAGTTCAATATTATAGAACTCTTTGATACAAAGGGAACCGATCCTTAAAATTTTCATTAAAATAAGTACAATAGTCCCCGAAAATCTCAATAATCGCCAAAAAGTAGAAGGTTCATAAAAATTTTCATTGGAATAAATGCAACAGTGCGTTAACAGGCTAACTTACCTTTTTACTACTTTTGTGCGCCGTTAAAAAAAAATTGCAAGCACAAAACATTCTTGGTGCTGTTATAACCTTTATAACTTGCACATTGTTATTGTTAAGAATGGACTGAATTTTACTTTTTTAAAAGATGATAATTTAATATGCGAGCAAGGTGGAAAGACATATGGAATATGAAGATCAGATTTTATTTATAAAAGACTAGCAAAGTAACAAGGAACAGAAAAGTATCGAATTTTTGTAATGCAAGTAATAATCATTCAGCAAGTAATGAATGATTCAAAAATTCCTATAATTTGAATTGAGGTCAGATACTTAACATGTATCATACGACCTGTGCCATTCCTAGGGTGGTGGCAAATTTCATAGCAAAATGCAAGAAGGCAAAAAAAACAGGGCAGGGGAAGAAAACTCAAATTTGTTCCTTATTTTTTTTTTCTTTTTGCAGCTCAAACTGCTACAATACGTGAGCATGCTCGATGATTTGAGAAAAAAAATTTTATATAAAATTAAGATCAGGTGTGGCACTTGTCAACATCGACTGGGGTGCAAACCTACTGGAGCCGGTCCTGCTTTAGCCACTCTGAGAAAAGAGCAGTTTCAGTGTTGAGGGACAACAAATGCGACAGACCACATAGAAATGGGGCCAGCATCCTCTTCATATATGGTCGACATTTTATGAATAAGCTGTAACGAAGAAAATATCTTTTGACCAACTAGTTACTGGAATCACTAGCGCAGCCAGAAACTTTCTGAAGGGGTTTTTTGTTTATCAAAAATACTTTCTGTAGGGGATTTTTTGATCAAAACAGCCTTTTCATAAGCATAAACTACTGTATTAGAATTTACATTTATGCTGAAACCTATACCTCTGGGAATGTTTTAACCCCCCTCCCCCTTACTGCCCCACAGTTTGGAACACCCGAACAGATAGAATATACCGACTCGCCAGAAAATAGTAATATGGTTGGAATTTGATTTTTTTTTTCTACATTCCACTTCCCAGTGCCAGATTTTGGATTTTTCAGAGCCGAGGCAGATCTGGAAGCTGCCGCCTTTACCCATCTTCTCTCAAGTTTTTATGTCCAGTTTCAATGAAAAAAGAACAGAAATTGGACGAATTTGCTGCCCCCTCTAAGTTACCACCCGGGGTATAGCCCTGCTTCCTTACTCCCACTGGGTTAAAATATTTCACAAGTGTCAAAGCACATGTCTGAATGCCAGATTATTTCAATACCAGATACTAAGTAACTTCTTTGAAAAATTGTCAATTACAAAAAGAGTGGCCGTGACACAGGATCAAGTTTTACTAATTTAAAACATTCCATTGATTGCTACAACAACAAATGCTTTAACAGTTTTTCTTTTTGTAATCATGACAATTTTTTAATTTTTTAAACAGATCCGACTTAACATGCTTTTGAATGCATAGGATTGTTGAGCACCAAAACATTTGTTTTGACTTTTCTTCTATTAGAACTATTAACAAAACACTTTGTGGTCCATGACCATGATCTTTGTAAAACTTTCATAATTGGAAATTTCTCATTCCCTAGAAAATGATTTTTTCCAGTGTTCCATTTTATATCTAAAAGTAATTTTTGCGCTTATGCCACAATCTTTTTTTTTTTTTTTTTTTCAATTCTTTAGTTTCTCATTGGTTGTTTTTGTAAACTGTTCAATGTTCCTTTTGACTGACTCGAATCCAACACTTCAGGTATAAATGCTGTGTTCTTTTGTTTTTATCATTCTCTACAATTTTACAACTTTGTTGTTACGAATGAGAAATTTTTCACTGATAAAAAGACTCCAACATAGCATTGAAGTAGCAATTTGCTTTAAGTTTTTGATGCCTTATGTTTCAATTGCATGGATAATTCATTTTATTTTTACTTTAGTACACAGAATTTATTATTTTTCAAACCAAAGCTTCGTAAAATAATCACATACAGAATAAAAACAAAACAAGCATATAATTAAACACATTTAATTAATCTTAAAACATTATATAATAACAAAAATTATGAGCACTCAGCTTTCTTTCCTCTTCTTTTCTTTTTGTGTACAATTGAAATCCATACCACAGCTGCCAAGATTGAAAGATGAAAATTAGGAAGACTTATGAGGAAAAAAATAGGGAGACTTAGCATGAATAAATTTAACAATGAAAGTTAAGAGTGTTAAAGAGATTTTTAAAACATAAGCAGGAATTTCCTAAACTGAGACTTCATAGGACCCGAAATTCAGCGTTCAGAAATCCAACAGTTCCAAAGTTTTACTTTTTTAAAGCTTAACAAAAAAAAAAAAAAATCTATAACTTTTAGGTTTAAAAAAATATCTTAAAAGAGGCATAGGTTTTTTTATGCTTACAAGTGGTAATAAAAATTCCTTTCAGCACTAGGCAAAAACATAGGAAGTTGGGAGAAAAATTGGGAACATTTTCTGCATTTTATAGGAAATAAAAGTTTTAAAAAGACAGCAATGTGAAAATGGACTTGGATATACAAAACTTTCATACACGTGTGTATGAAAAGGTTTCATTTTTGCGATGGCAATCCTTTCCCCAAATCCAAATTACTGGAAAATCTCTTTGTTGGGGAATTTTGCTGTTTTGATGAAAATTCTTTCAATATTTCAGGGAATTCAGGAGAAGGCATCCAAATTCTGGAATCTCCCGAACGGATCAGGAGACTTGGAAACTGTGCTATACTACTGTAATCAAACCATTTACTTGATCATAAACATTTTAAGATGCAAACATAAAAAGACAATATGTGATTGACATGATAAAGTATTGATTGAAATGAAATTGTGCAAAATTTTAATTTTATGGATAAATACGAAAAGACTTAATGCACTTGAATAATCTTTTGTCTTTGCTTAGAAAATAATCTCCAAATCTTTCATGGATGCATGAATCACTTTGGTTTAGAAAAATTGTTTTGTTGGGAATATAAATTCAAAGAAACTATAAAAAATTTAAAACTTAATAGCTTGCCTTCATAAAATAATAATAAATAATGAAATAAACTAAAAGAAAAAAAATCTTCAAGAATGGTGCTAAACAAAATACACCCAGTGAAATTTCTCCACACAAATTAATATGAGAAATAAATAAATTTTCAGGCATACATTCTTGTATAATAAAGATATCATAACATGAAACTGTAAAAAAGAATAACAAAAGTATAAAATTATTCCATAAACAAAACTCATATAGTGCTACTGATTACATAGACTTAAAGTAGAGTGTTTAATAACATAAATTTCAAAAGTTGTTAAGAAAATGGACTTCATTTTAAAATTTTTAGCTGCAATTCTTTTGGGGTCACACTTTTTCTTTTCTTTTTTTACAAAAAAGAAAAGAAACCATCAATGCACAAATCTGTTTTTATATTCCATAAATAATTATCCCCTGTCATTGCTTAGGTACTGGACACATGACTAAAAGCAATCCCATATCAATAAAAATTTACAAATTACAATTTCTTGTGTGGAATAATAATAATAATAATAAAAAGTTACATACAAGCTAAATGGCAGTTAACATCAAAAGGGGGGGGGGGGGAATCATGACTAAAAGCAATCCCATATCAATAAAAATTTACAAATTACAATTTCTTGTGTGGAATAATAATAATAATAATAAAAAGTTACATACAAGCTAAATGGCAGTTAACATCAAAAGGGGGGGGGGAATCATGAAATACAAGAGTATCATTATACAAAAGGTTTACAAACAGTGTGATTAGAAGATGAAATTGGTTAAAATTTGTTTGAAAGGTTTTAGTGAAAATCTGCTTTGGTTAGTCATGATTCCTCACTTCAAAAAAAAATTATAAATTTTTAAAAAATATCAAAAAAAATTTAAACTCAAAATTAGAGAAAGAGGGGAAAAAATTGATTTTTTTCATTCATTTTTTCAAAAATGTTCCATGTATTCTTCTGAACGTAAAAATATATTTAAAAAGACATAAACAGGAGTTATGGCACAAGGTCTTCATGGGATCATTCCCTAGCAATTAAAAAACTCACCAAACTGAAGAACTAAACAAAAAAAGCTATACACAGTATGAATTGATAGGGCCGTGCCAGTCTGATGTGCTGGTTTTATGGCTGAATAGTTGTGAGTTTGATACTGGCCAGTCAAAGAATCAAAGTGTATGCTAATGGTGGTTCAGGCACATTACACCAGTCATAGTTACAAAAATCTAAGTTCCAATTCCAAATCAACATATCTGAAGGCACTGGTTCAGGGCTTGCTCAGCTCCTGTCTAGTCAAAATAACAGAGCTGTCTTCAGGAACCATTCAACCGGTAAAATCATGGCTGTGGTAGGCACTAAGGACTCTGAGATGTAATTATATGAATTGATAACCTTTTCTTTTAAAGTTGGGTAAGAATATTAATAGTGCAAGCTGTGCAGTGACACAGTTGATAGAGCAGATTTCAATGAAGCACCGATTCACTATATAATTGATACTGCTTTTATGGCACAATCAACTCTTTTCAACATTACTTCAGTTTTAAGTATTTATTAAATTGCAAGTAATTTAACCAATAATGAGGTTGGTTAAGCAAATTGATAAGAAAATTACCCCCCCCCCCCCTTTCATCATTTTTTTAAAAAACTGAATCAAAAGAGTCAAACTATATTTTATTTAGTATGGAGTTATGGAAGGGTCATAAAAGGACAGAAATGCATACATAGCACAAACTAAGGCATTTAGTATCAAAACTAGTTCATTCCACTTTTTAAAATTTTACAGAAGACAAAAAAAAAAAAAAAAACTCTCCACAGATTGAGTTGTTTTTCATAGATAAGTTCTTTTTTTATTTGGACAGCAGTTTTTGACCTGATTTTTTAGTATTAATAAAATACATTTCACACATTTGAACAAGGGCAAAACAGGTCAAGGTCCCAAAACCCTAAAAAGTGCAACATACATGTAGAATAAGGTAAAAACAGGTACATAGTTAAAAGTATAAGAAAACTGTGTTTTCCTCCTCTTTTTAAAATTGAGGTGTTTTGTAGAATTTTGCAAGCTAAAAAGAAAAGCAATAATTCTCACAATGTTTCAAAGATACATTCTAAACAGCTACTGGACAAGAATGGTCAATAAATAACACAACCATGCTGTATTATTATAAGGATTCAATTCTGTCTTTAAAAGTGGCCACTTAGGATGATTGTTAACAAAGTAGGGCAAATGAATGTAAAGTTCTTCTTACTGAAATTTGGGAATGAAAAAAAACTGAGTTTTGGAGTATTTGGGAAAAGCTTCATCCCTGTTTAGTAATTACAACCTACATACCTGCCAACCTGAGAAAAACAAGATGTGTAAAATTATACACAAATGAATAGCATGCCAACTGACAAAATACCAAATACCACTCTACCAAACATTTATTGTAATAGTACAATATACAGTACTATTACTGTACTTAGTACAATATACAGTACTACAGTAATAGCATTTACATTAGTAGCACTAGCAGTAAGACACTGTCATCTAAACTACCCTACATCAATAAGCTTCCAATAGAACAGTAATTTCTATTTTACATACAATTTTTTTCCAGTGAGGGGCTAAAAGGCCCTTGTACTTTGTAACATGTGTAATTTTGGAAATTATCAGGACAAATGAAAGCCACATGCTCAAAGATTACTACCGAATAACATGCATTGTGCTATAATTGCTTAATTCTACATGCATACGAAACACTATTAAGAATGAGTAAACATGCTTAGAAACAGTTGTGTTCTTAAGATGCATGTATTTATAAGTTCAAAGTTCTGTTTCATAAGGACACTTTGTTTTAAGCCGAACAATAAGCACTCATTTTAAAAAGTGGATTTTTGTGAAAATGGTAACTTTGAACAATATTTTTTTCTGGTGTGCCTGTTTCATTGCATTATTTCTGTGAAGGTGTTGATTTTATTACGTTATTTTTCTGAAAGCATCAATAAAAGATGTAAAATCAGTCAGTAATATGCTCTTGATTACGTAATACTGAAAATCACTTTAAAAATTGTCTTGTGCATTAAAAAACCTGTCAAAATGCATAATTTTTATGCATAATGGGTAAAAGTTGGCAGGTATGTATTTGATTTATATATATATTAGTAAAATATCCAAATCAAATGATTTTATACTTCAGCATCAAAAACTGAATTCACCAAATGTAATGAATTAGAAAAGCACTGTATAAAATATATTACTAACATTTTTTTCTTTCTGTATAAAGTAATCGATGAAAATGTATCAAATCACAGCAAAATGCTGAACTGTAAAGTTCTCTCACAACTTACTGATTAAAAAAACAAAAAACCATAACTGTTACATATAGGCATAATGTATCACACTTTTAAAAAATACTGTAAAAATTACAGAAAAGTAGTTTCTGAAATCTTGCACAAACAAACAATAATTGAATTTATAAATTAAAGAATAAGATGAATGAAGATGAAGTTCAACTTTGCATAACAGGCACAAAGCACTAATTCACAAAATTGAATTTAATGTCATTAATCATTTTCATGCTTTAATATTTTTTAGATTTCACGATGACAATAAACAATGTATGTTATTAAAATACCATTTAAATTAAAATATCCATATGCATACAAAAATGCCAAGATTAGCCCTTAAATATCCAAAAGTTTGTACTTGAAGTAAGGCAAACACTGACAGTTGATGAAGCAAAAGCTATAAAAGAGTAAATTTTTGTATTTTCAATGCTATCATGAAATGCTTCATAGTTATATTTATGCTCTAAAATGCACATTTACTGAAAATATTCTAAAATTTCGTTCAGCAGTATCACGATGATTTTAGTACTTTAAGTTCTGTTTGCAATAATTTTTCATTTCTTTGAAATTTCTTTACAAATGTATTTTTTAAAAAGGCAACAGAAAACATGAATAAAGTAAAAAAGTGACCAAAATAGTATATTGAATTCCAATAATTAAGTATAACTTTAAAATCAAGAATAACAAAAGCGACTCCCATATATGAAATGCATTGCATTTTCACAAAATACCATATTGTATCATATATTTTCAGCTTATTTCCGGAGAGATTCTTCCTAAAAGCCTTTTCGACTTCAATTTCAGCAATGAGCAGCAGTGGTGTGCCCAACAAGGATAAGTAGTATCCAGCTCGTACTCCGTGCCATATTGCACTAACAAACATTGTGACAACCATTCTAGAACAAAAGATTTAAAAATTAACATTTAAGAAACAAGACAAGAAAAAAATTTTAACTTTAAAAAAGGTATATTACCTTTTTCTAATTACTTTTTGAGAAACGATTGTTACACAACTTTCTATTTCACAATGTGAAAATATTGAGAATATTACCAATAACTAAAAAAACTAAATTAAAAGACTATGTTGCATTAAAAATTTCCAATAAACATATACCACAAATAGTTTCTGAAGTAAAACAATCTCAAAACCAATCCTAATGAACGCAAATTAATTTATCAATATCACATAACTGAACTCTTAAATTTAAATCTTGCCAATGCTCTTTAATCATATTTAAAAATATAAGAGTTGATTATGGCAAATATTTTTAAAGATAGTAATAAAACATGTATCCAAAAAAAAAAAAAAAAAAATGCCAGTTCAAATTAAAAAAAAATTTAAGCACTTTTATTATACTTGGCCTGATTGTCACGAAGAAATCTGAGGCCTGGTTTTGCTTATATCTCAGCAACTAGACCCAGGGTCTGGCCAGAGGATATTTGGGTCCGTTAACGGACCCTTCACAAAAATCCGATCAACCAAAACGGACCTTTCACAAAATCCCGAACAAACAAAACGGACCTATCACAAAATTCCGAACAAACAAAACGGACCCTTCACAAAATCCCGATCAAACAAAACGGACCCTTCACAAAATTCTGATAAACAAGATTGGATCTTTCAAAAATTGTTAATTGAAAGAGCAAATCTGAACAATGCATATTTCTGTGTATAAACCGATAATTTTTGGAAAGTTTTTTGAAGTCGAATTAGAGGGATCAGCTTATACAAAATCGGCTAATTTTGAAAGAAAAAAATCGGCACTCTTGCGATGCTCCTGCAAGTGATAAATAATTGCTACTGCCAAATAAATATAATGGTTGTTTGTTTGTTTTATCACAGCTAATTAGCAGCGGTGTTGTTTTAAACTTTTCTGAAAAGGCATTTGTAAGCACTTTTCTCCCCTTTCATGATTTAATAAACAATAATAATATATATCTGCGAAATGAACTTAGAACTGCAAAAGGATAGTAAGGGTGGGGAAAAAATATGATCGCTTCAGATAGGGTTACCAACTTCACCACTTAGCATCTGGCGTTGAACCTTTATAATGACTTGATTAGAAAATATTCTCATTTTACTAGCTTGTCAATATTTGCGTTTTTACAGTGTGGTGCGATGTTTAATTGTTATTTTGGGAGAAAATTATATGGGTTTTGATTTTTCGATGCTAACAAGGATGATTAACTTTAAATAAACTCTTTTAATTACCGTTTTTTTTCTTTAGATGTCTACATTTTGAAAAATGCAATCCTTTAAATCTGATATGAGAGTCATATTTTGTTCTTTTTTCGAGCTAACTTCGCTTTATTAGGATGCAAATAAATGAAAAGTCTCTTTATTTCTGTTAGAACTCTCATTTCAAGTTCTTAAAGCAAAATTCCATTTTCTGTTATGAGTCAAAAATTAAAATGCTGAATAGCTGGTTTATTTAATTTTTTTTTTTTTTTTTTGCTTCAACTGTGTCCACAGATGTTAATGAAATGTTTATTATAGGACTCTAAAATGCAATTTTAAAATAGTTTTATCAAAAATATTTCTTTTACAAGTCGTTTTTATACTTTTGATGCCTTCACTTTGAGAATTACGATCTCTTTGCATCCGCTATCGGAATCCGATTTTTCGACTTTTTGATGTTTATTACGCTTTGTTAAGAGGTAAACAATTAAAATAACTTTTTATTTTTGTTAAAATCACGGAATTTATACATTTTAAACGAAATTCTGTGCTTTTTAAGAGTGTCTTGGGTCACAAAGTTAAATGCTAAACCCTATTCTGAATTTTATTTATTATTATTTTTTTTTTGTTACAATTATTTTAAATACTGGACAGAAATACTTGTAGTATAATTTAACAAAATGTAGAATGGTAGATAAATATTGATACTTGAGAGAGCGATGCCCCCCCCCCCCCCCCGCCAAATATCAGAAAAACACTCCAGAATGATATTCTCGACATAGAAGAGGAAAACACTCAACTTTAAGTTTAATTGATGCAGTTTGTGCCATCTCTAAATTATAAAATTTCGTTTTAACAAAAAAAAAATTCTTTTTTTTTTTTTTTTTTGCGAAATTAATTATTTTTCACAAAATTTATTCATTTTTCACAAAATTATTTAATTTTTCACAAAAAACGGACCCTGTGAAAAATCCTGGACAGACCCCTGAGACCACTTAGTCTTTGGGATTTCACTAAAGTATTTGCTTAATCATAAGGTACAATTTAACACTGCAAAATTGAAATTCTAAAACAAAATTATTTTGGTCGGATAGAAAATTCATTTAATTTCTCCATTAAATGTTTAAATAAAAAATCCATTGTTACAAATTTTGTTGCCTTGCAACAGTAATGTTAATACCAATCATAATGAAAATCTTAAATCAAGGCTTCTCTGAACATAAAAAATTTTGTTTGAAAACAACAAACTTTGAAATAACAGAATTTTTTAAAAAATACTAAGCACTTGTTCATAATGCACTCAAAATGACAAAATAACTTTTCTGGGTCAGAAAGGACAATTTAAGTGTATTCCTGTAGTTTTCAATTATTCCAAGAAAAAGACACCACAAACGAAGAAAAGTGCGCTAAAGTCATTTCAAACCAAACTTTCCCATTAAGAAAAATATGCATGTTTCAACACTCAAATTTATGATTGAAAGCTAGATAATGATAAAACATTCTCTACATGACTTGAGTCGCACTTTTCTTCATCTGTGAAGTCTTTTTCTTGGAATAATTGAAAACTACAGGAATACTTAAATTGTCCTTTCTGACCCAGAAAAGTTATTTTGCATTATGAAAAATGCTTAGTATCTCTTTACAGTAGATAAAAGTAAGGTTTCAAAGAAATTCTGGAAGGAAGACTGTGGCGGACGTGCGTCCAGGAGACCCCTAGCAACTACAGCCTTGAAATTTTGTACAAAGCTAATTCGAGCCCCAGGGGTATGCACCTGGGGTTTTATTTTTTAAAATTTGAATTAGTTTTTTTGTAATTAATTTTTTAAGTTCAAATTTCGTGTAAATTGCCAATGATTCCATTAAAGGGGTGAAAAATTACTTGCACAAATTAAAATTATATATCAAGGGTAGAATTACTACACACAATTCTACACAATTGCTACACAATTGTGCAGAATTGTGTAGAACACAATTTGCGTGTTCTACACAATTTGCTTAAATGCTCTAACTTAAATACGGCGGGAGTTATTTGCATTTTTAGCTCAAACTTTTTCAGGCTTAGCTAAAATTTAGGTACTACTTTCTTCATTAAATCTATCAGTAAAAAGAAAAGGAATTGTCCTAGTTTTCTTTTTGATACCACTGAATAGAGCAGCTTTTTTGTACTCCAGATCTAACTCGACCTAAGGTCGAAAAACTGAGCTTCTATCTCCAAAGGAAAAAAGTTACCAGACGTTAAAATTAAAGTTTGAATAATCCTCATCTCCATTTAAATTATTGATGTTTTATTTGGCATTGCCATAGTTACGTCTTTTTGATTTGCATGTTTCCTCTTTCCCTTATTCACAAACTTTAAAGGTTTCGATTTTAACGGGAAAATCTCGGGCTCAACTCAATTCAAGCCCCGAACTAAAGAGCATAATATATTACTAAGACCATGAATATACAAAACTGCAGTTTTGCAATGCTCAGGAGCCCCTTAGCCCTTACGGCTCTGCAAGTTGGTACAAATTATTTTTAAACCTGGGGAAGGGGTGCTTTTTGATCTAAAGGGAGCTCATAATGCGTTTTTAATCTGTTTCTTTCTAACTGATGTTTTAAATCTTTGCGAATCAAATAAGATTGCGAAGTAATCTTCGGGGTTGCTGAGCGTTAGCGAGCAGGGGGAAGAGCCCCCCTAGTTTTTTTTTTTTTTTTAATTCAGTTATTTATAGATAAAACTAAAACTTAACTTAGCTACAAAACATTAACTCATATTGTGAGTACATACTTTTCAAGTACAGTAGAACTCCAACTATTCAAATTGCCGATTATCTGAATCGCTTTCGGAAAAAAAAGAGTGATAATAAGAGAGAGACATACTGCATTTCCAAAAATAATGGTAATGTCTATGCAATATTCCCTCCGCACAGCCATTGGCGTCGTCAGCTGAAATCTATTGGGGGGGGGGGGACCATTCTGACTCTGTCATTTTCAAGTTGCATTAAAAAAATTCATGTATATATATATATATGCAGTCTGAGTAAAAACTTTAAGGCCAGTATAATTTTCTTTGAAGAAAGAAAAATGAAATTAAAAGGATTTTAATATTATTGTATTATTAATTATTAATGTCCATTGGTAAGAAATAACGCAACAGACAGGATTTGTAAAGCATGCAATAACCAGAAAAGCAATGGTTTATTCAAAGTTAGCATTTCAGCTTGAGTAAAAACTTTAAGGCCACTAGCATTTTTAAAAAACTGCAAGTACTTATACTGTAATAAATGTCACCTCAGTTAACAAGATTGTGGAAACCCTTCAACTTGCAGTTTTGTGATTAATTTCTTCAAAGTTTTTGTCCTACTTGTGACGATATCGTAAGGTAAAAAGTTAACTGTTCAAGAAAGAGGGCAGATTGAAGCTTTTTCTTCAACAAGGATAAGTATGCGTACTATTGCGAAAAAATAGGAAGATCGAAGCTGAAGTCAACATTTTTGTTTGATTTAAACACAATTAGGGTAAAAAGAAAACCCGGGAAAACTTAAAGCTTTGTCCTCTTGTCATGGAAGAAGAGTTTCGAAATTATTACATTATCTGAAAAGTACTCAACCAGGAAACTTATTCAGACGATAGGTTTAAATGTTTGTCAAAAACGATATATAACACAATTAGAAGGTGTGGAAATTTTATTAATGCTGCAAAATTGCTAAAACCTCATTTTTTGAAAATGCACAATATAGAGCGTTTCAACTTTAGCTAGGAAATCATGACCTGGGATAACCAATGAATACAAATAAATTTTTCTAAGGAAAAGAAGTGAAGTTTGGATGGACCAAACGGACGGAAGTACTATTGGCATGATTTACGGAAAGAAAAAGAAATATCTTACAAGCGCCAATTAGATGGAGGCTCTGTCAGAACTTGAGAGTATTTTGCTTACAATGGTGTGTGCTCAGTTGCGTTTGTTTCATGTAAGATGAACTCATAAACATATCAAAATTTCTTCCCAAGTCATCTTTTACCAAATGCTGAATTTTTTGCTGTGGAAAATTGAAAATATCAGCAAAACAATGCATCTATCCATACGAGTAACAGTGCCACAAATAGGCTCCAAGTAAACAATGTGGAAACTTTGAAATGACCAACTAAGTCTCCAGATCTTAACATAATAGAGAACTTATTGGGTGACTTAGCAAGAAGAGTTTATGCAAAGGAGAGACATTTTACTTCATTAATGGAACTGAAATCTACCATCGAAGATGAATGGTAAAAAATACACCCCGAATTTTGTCAAAAACTAGTTTTATTCATGAAAACAAGAATATTTGAAGTAATTTGAAGGAATGACTCCCACCACAAGCTTATAAATATTTGAATTTTTGTCCTCATATGCCTTTTTCTATGTTGGCCTTAAAGATTTTACTCAGGTTCAAATATTGATCAGTAATATTTTCTGATAATGAAACACTTACAATTAATTTTTTTTTGTTTTTTTACATGTATTTAGGGTTAATAATTATCACCCATATGACTTTTTGATCCTAAGATTAAGGTGTGTCCAATTTCTCAAAAAAGTGCACTGGACTTAAAGTTTTTACTCAGACTGTATATATATACACATTCGAATATGTAAAAAAAGGTCTTTTTACCAAAATAGAAGCGCTCTTCAGGTCACAGACGTGGCTCCAAGGGAGGGGCAGGGGGGGCAATTGCCCCCCTGTCGGAAACGTCTTGCCCCCCCGTCGGGGAAAATTTAGTATTTCGTCGGGGAATCTGTTTGCTTTGGCGTTTATCGTAAATGATAAAAATTTTCTCATATATGAACTCGAAAAAAAAATTAGTAGAAAAAAGTAGAAGTATCTTTTATATATATATATATATACATACATACATACATATATATAAAGGAAACAAAAAATAAATCCCCTTTGAGGCAAGGTTAGCCCGAGTCCGTATAACGTCGTCCAGATGGTGACAAAATATAGCTATTGCTTCGGGGGAAATGGTGTGTTTTGATCCTTCACATTTCTGTTTGTCGATGCAGAGTGTCGATGAGCTGGTTTTGACCTCAGGGTGTCCACTTAGACTAAAAGAGTACCCTCCCCGTCCCTGCAGAATGTAGTGGTGATTACCAGTCAGACCTAAGGCGTCGTCATCGGGTTACGAGATAAATACGTACCGAATGACAATAGCCGAGACGAGAGGAGAGGGGGGGGGGTGTCATGGGAGAAAAAACATGCTTCGGAGATTTTTGCTTTTCTATTACATTCGCTAAACAGCTCTTCATCAGCATGTCAAGTGTGCAGACGCAGACGCACTCATTGGTGCGTTTTAAAGTACTTTATTTTCACTCAGAAGTTACAAGTAAGTTATTACTATAGTTATTTACAAGTAAGTTATTACTATAGTTATTTACAACTTTTCTGATTATTGTTGGATTATTCTGCAACAAAACATATCGATGAGTAAACTATCCTTTTACCTCATACAAGGAAGTGTACTAAAGTAGATTTAATGTTTTAATTTTTTAGTGAAATGATGTCTTGTCGGCAAATGCTAAATGCAGGAAAAAAATTCTTTGGACTAATATAATAAAAGCAAATAGATGTTTAACATTTTAAATACATTTTTCTCAAAAACTTATATTGATCTTGTTTGTAGACTGCATAATAGTTTTGTTGGGAATGAAGAAGAAATGAGAATGATTTACTAAACATTGGGCTTGGCGAATCAACACACTAAACAATCATTGGATTATTAAACGTCGGGTTGGTGGCATCGGGCGTCGGGTTGGTAACATCGGGTTTGGGTTCTTTTTGAGAAAAATGTCTGGGGGAGGGGCGAACCTTTTGGAAAAGGCAAAATTAAAGAAATAAATAAATCATGTGTTAAAGCAATTGAAAACATACATTTTGCTTCCAAATTTATTTTCTTCAGATGTTATCATGTAGTCGAAACTCATGTTTCTAACTTTAAAGTAAAAGCTGCGCTTAGCCCAGACCGCTGTAATCATTTGATCGGACCAAGTCCAATTCAAAAGTCAACATTGCTCCTTCGAGATCGATCAAACCATCTTACAGACTGATAAAAGACTCAATCTTGTTTAAGTTTTTTTTTTTTTTTTCAAGCTATATTCTATTTTTTTTATTACGCTTTTTTTTTCCAAGTACTAAAATAGTGTAAAAAAGCAGTGCTGCGCAGTCAGAGTCTGACAGATTTTGGAGACAAAGAGTCTGAGTCGGCATTTGTAGGTTAAAAATTCCAAGAGTCGGAGTCATTTTCCCTCAATGCCTGTAACACTGCCAGTGATAGCGGGGTCGGAGTGAGAGTTGGAGTCGAACTGATTTTAAGGTAAAGGAGTCGGAGTTGAATTGTTTGTCGGTGAGTTGAAGGGGTGATTAAAAACTAATTGTATCGAAAGCCAATGTGAGCAAGAAGCAATGAGTTGTCTTTTCGTTTCCCGCGCTGTATCTCTCTGTCGACTGCTGTCATTGGTTTTTCGAATCAAAAACAATTTTTACTGTGTATTATCTTAATTTTTGAAAGAGTTTATAACTTAAAAAAAGTTTTGTTTGCCTATTTCTGTCCTGATATTTTTGTAGTTCCAACTACATCTTATAAGGCTTCAAAATGCAGAATTTTATATTTATTTTTCAAAATTTCCTCCGGGGAAGAAATCCCCGGGCCCCCTACAATTGGGAATATTTTGTACTCCACTTAAAGGGGAGTCATGTGTCACTTTCTTGATAACATTTCCCCTCTTAAGGTCAATCTAACACAGGACATCAGGAAAAACACATTAAAACACGATCAACAAAAATTAAAGTATTGCTGTATGTATCAGATGAAAGAGACAGACATAGTAAAGGAGAAAAAAAAATTAAAAAAAAAGCCTCTCTCTCTCTTACACCACCGAGAGAAACGTTGTTAAAACTACAAAAGGGGTCCCATACCTAAAATAGCTTAGGGCCCCGTTAAATCCAGCCCTGAGTTTGAGTCGGCCATTTTCCCTCCGACTCCGTAGATCTGCAAAAATGGTCCATGTAGATAGGTTTTGAGGTAAGACTTTGAATTTGCATCCCCCCCCTTAGTCTGGAAAGTGAATTAAAACTTGAAATTTGAAAGTATGACAGATTTCAACTGGCATGTTCAATAAAAAGTTTGAAACTAATAGTTATGCATTTTCGAATTATGAATGCTTCAAAAAATTTGAAAAATAAAAAAGTTAGGTATATAGTTAATTTAAAAAAAAGAAAAACCTTACAAAAGAGAAACTTGTGCAATTAATGTTAATTACTTTGATACTTAATAGGTTTGTTTATGGCGTAATATCGTCGGCACTATGCTGAACTACCGAATGTGAAAATTGGCTCTTTTCAGGAGAGCCGAAACAATATTTTTGTCCACCAGACGCTTTAGTTATTTTCAATGTTTTGATTTTTATAAATAACAGTAAATAAGTGTAAATCTTATTATTTGAAGTACAGTAAACTCTCGATTATCCACGAGCGGATTATCCGCGAAAGTCTCAGAAAAAGAAAAAAAAATAGTTAACTTAATCCTTGTGGAGAAAATTTTTGTTCTTCAAAAACACGGATCTGAAATCAATTCGTCCCAGATTTTTTTTTCCCTTTCCCATGACAAGTGCTCCTTCTCAAAAAACGTGAAAGTCGTTATGCATTTTCATCAACTTCTCTTTGACACGTGCCTCAAGGGAAAGCGTTCAGCTGATTTCGGTAAAACACATGTGTTTACTGAAGACCCGTAGTTTATCCCCGAAGGAGCGTATGACATTATCCTTATCATCTGTTCCGATTGAGAAAGGTTAGGAAAACGCCTGCAGGTCTTCTGGGAATTCTCTGATGGGGGTGGTCTTTTTTGTTGTGGTCACTGCTTTCACTTCTGGGCTGTTGAATGTTTTAGGTTGACGGAAAGTTTCTACTCATGATTTAAATTTTAATTTATTCTAGTTCTGTAGAGCTTGAAATACAAATATTTTTTAATGCCGCATCTCTTTTAAACGTTTCACGTTTTATTTACAATGCAATCATTCTCAAGCAAAAGATAATTTCTGTCTTCTTTACCTCTGGTTTTAAACCTTTTTCGCATTATCCGCGACTTTCGTTATCCGCGGTATCTGGGCCCCTAATTCCGCGGATAATGGGGAGTGTACAGTAGTAATAGCCCTTTCTGAATACTACGGCAAACCATTGAATTTGAAAAACGAGATTCGCGATTTTTCACCTTCGTTTGTACCGAGTTTAGCATAGTGCAGATCATATTATCAAGTTTCGTTTTTTTTTTTTTTTTGGATTACACAAAACACACACACACACACATTACTTTCGTTTAGTACATTCAAAAACTTAGAACCAACGGTGAGCAGTTGAAGTCGGACTGATTTTGAGGCAAAGAAGTCGGAGTCAGGAGTCAAAGGTTTAAAAATTCAACAGTCGGAGTCGATCATTTTCCCTTAAAATCTGTAACTCTGCCAGTTTGGGTGGAATCAGAGTCGAAGGCTCTAAAATTCCCTGCGGAGTCGGTCATTTTTCTTCCGACTCCGCAGTCCTGCTTAGAACTGCTGGTGTGACTATTCATTTCAATAATTCTCGCTCACTACATTTTAACTTTTATTTTCTATTTCAAACACGCTTCGGCGGCCCACACATTTTCCTCCAAATAGCTGTGATTTGTACGATGATATTTTTAAAAATCTAGGAATGAAATATGTTTGCGTCCCCTATGAAACTATCATGATTATTCATCTGATTACCCCGGTTGCCCGCCGGCTCCATCCACCACCAGCTAGGCCTAATCGATGTAGAACTTTTATTACCATACAAATTAATTAAAAATCGTAAAAATTTGCACCTTTTCTAATTTTTTTAGCGCAAAATTTTTACCCGTTTCCAATTTCTATTTGTTATCAAATAAAATACTTGTAATGAGTTTTAGCAAACTAGGCTCTTCAAAAGATTTTCAATTTTTTCTCTTGATTCTGCTTTTGCGCTAGCAAAACTTAGTAGTTGTAATCGTTTTCCCTTTTCCATGCTTTCCCAAGTTATCCCGGAAAAATAATATAATGAAAGAAAATATAAATAAATTTAATTTTATACCTGTTCTGATTCGCGAGGTTCATCTAAATATAAAGCTAGGCATCGGACTCAAGTTTCTTCTGAATTTTTTAACTTAATATTAGTTACTCTTCTTTTGTTTACTTAAGATGTGATTTCTCTGCTCCCCAATAAATATTTTGAGCTAGTGGATGAGCACCGCTATAACCTTGAGCCCTGGAGTTTCCCTCCGTAAAATTTGTGTGTTTATAAGGTTTGATTACGGAAGACGGGGGGGGGGGGGGAGAGGAACCGTCAGTATCTTAATCGATCACTAACCCCATCACCCTAACGTTACCAAACATGACCTACAATTGCGTTTTCGATGCATCAATTTTAAAACTTTTTCGGGGGTGCACCTCGACTCTCACTCCCTATAAAATACCATTACAGATCGACGAAAATTTCGTTTATTGGACTTCAATTTCTTAAAATTCTTTGGGGGTGAGCACCCAAACCCTTCTCTCCATGAAATTACCGAAGATCATCTAAAATTGCGTTTTCAGAGCTACAATTTCGAAAATTTCCCGGGGGAGAACCCTCGGACCCCCCTCATTTCTACACGCACAACTAAATTCCTGTTGTTAAGTTTCTTTCCGTGCATAAAACTCTGTTGAACACACATTTATAATGTTTTTACATCATATTCATATTTTTCGTCAAATTCTAATTCTCAGACAGTTTTAGTTTATTGATCTCGCGATGACCCTGCTTAAAAGCCTAGTTTCATGTTTTTCATTTTAAATTTAATTTTTTTCCCTACATATTTCATTTTATCTATTTTAAAATTTTTATTTTTTGCTTTTAATTTTTATAGGGAATTCGTGTTCTTAGACGCAAAGAATGATTAAATTCTTTGTCATTTGAATTAGAGGGGGCAGAGCCTGATTACCGCTGGTGCATGTGGGGCACAGGCCCCTCCTCTTAGATTTCAGGGGGGCCTAAAATCCCCTTAATTTATCATGTTAATTAAAAATAAATGATGATTTCACTCAGAATCTAGAGTACAATGATATCATTGATAGTTTTGCAAATGCCAAAACAAGGAAAAAATCTATTTGTTTATAAAAATTCGCCTTAAAAGTGTGATCTCTTTGCAAATCAGAAAACCACTCCAAATTTAGTCTGTACTTACTATTCAAAGTTATATGATAGATCATTTTGGTATTTACGGTTTACTGCAACGGGCAAAGTTTAACCACATTTACATACTTATCGTAAACTACTAAATCTCTTCTACTTTTTAAATGTATATATTACAGTGATATGAGGTACCACCAAATTTAGTACGGTTGTGTAAAAACGCAAGTATCGAAATATTTTATTGTTTCAACATATAAAAAAAAAGCTGGAATGGGGGAGGGAGGGGCGGCACAAAATGAATTTCCTGAAATAGAAATGTGCCCCATGTCTAGTGTCAGGATGATCAGGCTCTGGGGGGGGGGGGGGGGGGAATCTTGCAAACTAAAATTTGTCTATGCCCCCCTGTCGGGCAAGTTTGCCACCCTGTCGGGGACTTCCTAGCGCCACCACTGTCAGGTCACCTACTCTCAAGGAGACCAAAAGACCACATGAAATTATCTTTATTTTTGTCGGAACATTTCCCAAAAGGGAAGCTCCTTTTATTTATGTCTCTTTTTTTTCTGGTCATCTTGCGCTTCTTTTTCGTTGGTCTATCGGAAGTGACATCACAGTATCCATTGTTATGCTGGCTTACGATTTACTTTTGAAATTCCACACTAATTTTTAGACTCCTCCTCTTTTTTTTCTGTAATGTTACGCTTTTTTGGTCAAATTTGAGATGCCGCAAACACATTTGAGAAACCGAGCTTCGGTAAGGTACTTTGAAGCCAGGCGTTGAATAATGTCAAACACATGACACGTCTCCTTTCCCTTTCTACCCCAAACTTAACTTTTGACCAGCTAAGTAGTCTTCTAAATTTTTGTGCATCCTTTGGCCAAGGTGTTGTTGCCAGCTGCAAAAAACCGCCAAAGAAGTCTGGTGTCTCATTTTGTTTGGATAACATAGGGATCGCTATAAACTGAATTGAATCGGAGAAACAAACACTGCAAAACTCGAAACAGAAACCTGGAAGCGCCAAGAAACGAGATAAGAAAGAAAGGGGCAGAAACTCGGATCCCCGTCTGACTTCTGTCTTATGGTCTAAGACTTCTGTTGACTTATTAGCACGAGAGTCGTAAAAAAAGGGTGGGGGGGGGGAGGAATTGTCCATCTAGTTTCAGTATCTCAAAGTTGTCCTGTTGTTTCCCCCTAAATAGCAACAAATATGCTGGAATGACTTTCAAGCTGCAGAGGCCGGCAACACAACTATGGATGGTTGACATTGCACTCGGGAGAAGGTGTCCCCTTTCTAGCATCCTCCACTGAAGCTAGTGTGCGCAGAGAGCAGGTTTGTCATTGGAGTTCACTTTCCGACTTTCCGTTCACTATACACATCACCTATTTTGTTTTTTTTAGTTCTTTTTTTTTCGATGTTCATTTGGTTTTATTTGATATGAATTAAACATGGTAAATTTTGTATTATGCAACTGTTTAAAGTCTTCAAAGCAAAAATAATTTCCCCAAAATAATGAATTTCATCTTGAAATTTATCGAGGGGGTCCGATTTTCAAATATTGGGGGGTCCGATCCTCAAATATTGGGGGGGGCGGACCCCTTGAACCCCCCCCCCCCCCCCCGCGAAGCCCATCGGCACAGCTAGTCAGACAATTTACTCTTAGACCGAGATATTCAACAAGCAATGACATTTATTTAAAGTACAGTACATACATACTGTATTAATTATTGAAAACAATTAATTAATTGATAAGTGTACTAAAACTTACTTCACAGGTTTAGATGCTGCTGTTTTGCGATAGATGTAAATAGCCAACCAGTACTGCACAGTCATGTTCCAGTACCTTATACCCTCCCTCATAGTTGGACGAAATTCACTGGCAAATTCATTCATGCATCGAATAGTTTCAAAATTGTATGCAACATATTTGTAGTCAGAAACATTTTTATCTCTGAAAAAAGAACATAGTTCTATGATTCCCATGTCCATTACATAGAAAAATTGTTTCTATACATTGAAAAAATATTTATATATCGAAAAAAAAAAAAAAACTCGAAACATTCAGAGATTTCTTTTCTACTTTAGACAGCTTGTCTCATGAAAAATGAAGGATACGGTGGAAAATGAAGTTCAATAAAGTTTGCTTCGAAACTCAAAGAAGCTGATATTGAAGGGTGTGCAGATGAGTCGTTGTTAAGTTCTGAAGTTCGTAAATTCCCTCAAGTTTTATATTAAACCTTGGTTTGCAACCAATAATACAGTAAAATCAGTTTCCCTTTTTTCTGTTGAATACCATTTCTATTCTCCTTAGCTTCAGTGAAAATTATTCAAATTAAATATGTTTTACAGGGTTCGAAAATATGATATTTTCGAAAATATTGAAAATATCCAATATATTGTTGTATATCGGATATTTTGATATACATCCGATATTTTCAACCGAAACAAACTAAAGTCTTCAAAATAGTAAATACATCCTCAAATCACTCTTTATTTTCTTATATTGTTATTACAATATGTAGACTTAAAATTAAGGTTTCTTTTATTATTTATATCAAGCGTTTCATTTAATATTTATCAATTTCAGTGGTGTTAATTTAGCATTAGCTGTTTTACTCATTTTTCTTCTGTTAGCTGCTTTTACCCCGTTATATGATTCAGAAATAAAAAAATATGCAGTAGTCGGTGCAGAGTCATAAGACGTTTTCTTTTTTTCTGACCAATGTTCAATATTTAATTAAGCACTTTTTATATGAATTAAAACTGTTTCATCACTGATAATTTTATGAACATAAAATAAAAAGGGAATATTATATTACTTTGTTACCTACATTAATCATGTATTAATACATCATAAAAATATAGTACATAACTTTTTGGTTATTTTTAATAATAAATAAACAATGATACTATTATTAATTTTATATTTAGATTGAAAATATGGTAATTGAAAAGATAAATATCAAAAACATCAAAATATCATGATATTTTCAAAATAAATATCGGATATATATTGTGATATATATCACAACATATATCGACTGAAATATATCGGCGAACCTTGGTATTTTATAAATTATTTTTTTCTTAATTACATTGTCAAAACGAAAATCCCTTAATGTTGCCTATAAAGTTGAATTGCCAAGGAATGAAGGTATTTGAAGGTGCAAATATGTCATTTCTGGTAAATTTAGTACTTTCGCAAGCAGAGTGTGTGTTATTATAAGAATTCGGTAGTCATAAAATGAGAGTATTGAAACTTACAAAAAACTTCCACTCAAAACCACGAAACTGCAATATAGTAGGTTTCTTCAAAACCATGTAGTGCTCAGTAAATGTTTCACATTCATTTCTTAACTATTAACTTTCATTTAATCAGATTCTCACATAAATTAAAAATTAAATTTCATGCACAAAAATTAGCTTTCACTTTAGGTGCAAATATGTCATTTCTGGTAAATTTAGTACTTTCGCAAGCATAGTGTGTGTTATTATAAGAATTCGGTAGTCATAAAATGAGAGTATTGAAACTTACAAAAAACTTCCACTCAAAACCATGAAACTGCAATATAGTAGGTTTCTTCAAAACCATGTAGTGCTCAGTAAATGTTTCACATTCATTTCTTAACTATTAACTTTCATTTAATCAGATTCTCACATAAATTAGAAATTAAATTTCATGCACAAAAATTAGCTTTCACTTTAATGTTTTAGGAGCAATTAATGATAAACTAAGATAACATATGCAGTATACTTTCGATATCACGAAGTCCAAGGGACGGTAAAAAAAATTCGAGATATTGAGTTTTCGAGATAAAAAGGTCATATTCATAATAAAATGATATTCTAAAAGTTAGTAAGGATAGTTAAAAATTAGAAGAAACATGTAATGAAAGTTGAAAAAAAAGTCTTAATACAATAACAAAAAATTTAACTTTTAAAATGAGCTAAAAATAATAGAGAAAAAAGAATGCTCTAGTGAAATAGCAAAATGAAGTGATTTACCACGACTAAACGTATCAAAGATTTGGATTACCAAAGTTGCAGAACGGTTTCAAATGAGTTTCAAGCGCCTCAGAACAAAAGAAGTTGGACAAAAGATTGCACCATTCCCTGTGTCTCTAAAAGGTTTCCCGTTCATCTCCTCTTTTTATGGAGGTGGAAATAGAGTCAAAAGGTCCAAGGAAATGGCATGAGAAGGGGGCAAAAAGTTTTAGGTAGGTTTTTTTGAGCTTCTCAGGACCTAAATTTTCTGACATCCCCGGCTCTAGAACGTAAGTGACAGTAGATAAGCTTCCCTGAATCCTTCCTAACCCCTGAGTTAAATTATGAAGGGTCTGAGAAATCTTTGGAAACATTTCTCGAGTTGCTTTAAAACTGGAAAAACTGCAGTTTTTTCCAGAAAAATTACATTTGACTTCGAAAAATATTCAAAACAAGAAGGTTTTTATTAAAAACACTTTGACAAACAAATGGGAAAATAACATTACGCAAAATCAAGGGGAAAATAATTTTTCCTCATGTCAAGGTTTTCAAGAAATCGATAGTATACTGTATATATTGAAATTTCTACATATTGAATTTTTTCCTGGCAATTTACTACTTGGATATAGAGGTCCAACTATAAGTAAAGTTTGTTGAAAGGTTTTTCTTTCTTTACATTTCAAATACAAAAATTTTAAATGTCATGCAAGATAAGTCGCTGTGTTACAAATGGACACACAGCTGCTCAGAAAGTGACAACCTATTAATGACATTGGGCACATCTTGGCCAAATATATCATTTGCCTTGAATATGAGTTTGTATTAAGGGACTTTATCTTGCTAAATGAATGCTGAATGTAGAAACTGCCTTTCTTAAGTAAATATTTACTTAAAATGTAATCATTCAAATGAATGAAGCGTTTTCACTTTTATAGAGGCATATTGCATTTCTGAATTAAAAAAAAAAAAAAACTCTAAACAATGTGCAGGCTACCACACATACAATAAAATAATATTTCTGATATACATATATAATGAAAACTTTCTTACATATTTTGCAACTCATGGAAGTCTGTCGGGCCAGCACCAGGAGCAGGTGAAGTTTTTTCTGGATAGGCTCCCAAACCTAAATTCATACATATGCATTCTCCCAGAACAAATGCTACATAAATTCTCATACGAAAGCTGAAGAACCATGGCCACATGTAAAATATTCTAGACAAGAAAGAAAATTCCCAAATTTCTTCAGATGCAGCGAGCTAAATATAAAGAAATTTGTTTTACATTACAAAAAAATATCTAGCAGGATTTATTGAGATTTTGCTATCATCATAGAATACTTACAGAGAGAGGAAAGAAATAGTCAGAAAGAAGGTATAAACATATGTAGAAGGGTATAACGATGAGTCTTTTCTTTAAAAACATCTGGTGTGGAACACAGGTGCTATATGGTTTTTCAAATAAATCATCATATGTACGATATTTATAATATGGACCTAGAAATAAAAACTGTGATTTAACTTTGAAAAGTATGTTGTTACAAATCAACTTCCAAATTCACTCATCAAATGTTAATATAAAAGGGCTGTTAGAAAAATATCCAGCCTGCGGTCAAAGGAAAAAAAAGTCAAACCTGGAGCACACATACATTTGAAACCTAAGCACACTCAAAGTAGTCTCCTTGGCACCCTACACAATTCTCCCAGTGGTGCTCAAATTGTTGGAAACATTCCAAGAAGGTTTTTTTTTGGAACAGAGTTTAGCAGGGCTGTTCTTGCAGCCATAATCTCCTCTTATCTCAATCATTGTTCCTTTCAATCTCCTCTTAAGCTTGTGGAACAGCAAGAAGTCGCATGGGGTCATATCAGAAGAATAAAAGACTATTAAGGTAGAGGAGTCTGGTTTTTCATCAAAAAGATTTGAATTAAGTGCGAGAATAGTGCTGGAAAATCGTCACTGAAAGCTAGCTGCATCTTCCACTGTTTCCACTTGGCTGTTGTCCAGTTTCTAGCAAAACTGGATGAAGTAGTGCTACTCCCATTGTTCTGTAAATTTCTTTGAAATTAAAATGATAAGAGTACTGCATACTACCTCAGTCAAATGTTGTTTAACCCAACTGATGCTGTAGACAGAAAAATGTGTGAGTTTGCACAAAGTTGGCTCATGCAAGTGTGCTTGATTCATGTCCATTAGATTTTCACACACACAAAAAAAAAAAGTCTGATACTTTTCTAGCAGACCTGAGATATATTAGGCTGGTCTTTACTTTAGAAGCTGTATTTATTTTATGCAATGTCAAACTTGTTCCATCATGCAAAAAGTGGTTCTAGCAAAATACAGGAGGGGGGGGGGGGGCTCAATCTGATTAAACAAAAAGTTAAGAGAAAAAATAAATTAATAAAAATATTGGGATTTCTTTATGATAAAATTTGATATAGCTGAAGTCACCTTGAACTTCAATACACAAAACAGAAAGAAAAAAAAATCAATTTTCTATCAAAGTTCTGAAATGTTATTTTATTTCTTTAAACAATATCTAAAACTAGCCTACAAAAAGGGACTGTTTACTCTATACACTTGCTAGGGCCGCATTTTTAAAGAGACTTTTAATTTGTTCCTTACAAAACATCTTGTTTTATAAATGACACATGAAAATTAATCTTTTACTTAAGACATTTATCAAGAAAAACTTCTAAAAAACATGCATACCTACTAAAATACCGGCATAACAAAACGAGTACTGAATTATATCCAAAAAATTGGGCTTGATCCTTGTGTAAATTTCTTTTATAGAATCAGCCTTGTCTGAAGAAATTGACTTCAAATGATGGAGATTCACTTCATATGCTAAGCCCACCATCTAAGCTTGAGAAAATGTTTTGTTAATTGTTGAGTAATGTTACATATTATTTAAAAATACATATTTATAAAAATGAAAATTTTAAAAACTTTTTGCATGCATTTTTTCAATCATAGCCTTATTTTTCCCAACACGGGACTGCACTATGTGTGCAAAAGGCTAAGGTGTCCAACACAGAACCATTAGAAAGAAAAACAAACAAATGATAAAAAATTGCTTGATTTTATTTTCACATTTCTTTATCAATGTTCACACTTGATGTTTTCTTTAGAAGGCTTACAACGCAAAACTTCGTAATAAATATTTAAATAAAGAACAGTTAAATTATGTAAAGGTATTATTCCATATGAAAAAAAAAACATAACTTTTTTCAACTGTTTTCTAACATGAATTAGGATCCATTAACATTTCAAATCATACTGTATACTTCAAAGCTTGCTTCGGCATAACACTGAATTATTTGGTATGTTAAATAGTAAAGATATTGATTGAATAGAAGAGTTGGGCAAAAAGTTTTTTTTAATAATAATCAAGAAATAGATTCTGTATTCTAAATGTGAATGATTCATTGCTCAATTTATTAATTACTGCATAGCAATAAAAATACATTACTACTATATTGCAATATTAGGTAAATGATAAATCAGTTAAAGAAATTTTTACATAGCTCAGGCTAATGCACATAACAGCAAATTCACTAAAAGCAGTCACCGAAAAATTACCCATGTGAACACTTATACAGTGAAACTTCTATGAGTGACCACCTATATATAGCGACCACCTCCATTAACGACCACTTTTCTGTGGCACCGATTTTTCCTCGTATATGACTAAAACTAAAATACCCCTGGGAAAGTCCATTGAAACCTCTCATAACGACCAGAAAATTGTGAACCTCAGCATTAACAAACATAGGAATTTTTGTTAGAGAAAACTCAAAAAGAAAGTGGCAACAAAAGAAAAGCAATAGAACATTTAGTTTGTACACAGGTTAGTTTTCTCATGTTAACAAAGGTGGAACGAAACCAGAATAAGGGATTAAAATTTATTCTCCTGTGGGTCCAAACGTGTTCTTTTCTTGCCCTCTCTGTTTGGAACCTTAAAAACTTCACAAAAAGGAGGGCGTTGTTTTTTGGACCCTTGTAAAACTAAAGTGGCACATGCACATCTCGAGGCAAAGTCAAGCGGGTGCCTGTCATTGAGGGCGGTTGATAAGAATAGAACTTATACAAATACAAAAGTGACGACCAGCAACAGGCTCTGGGCCCAGCTAGGCTGGTCCTAGTCAATTTACAATCCCCAGTGAAGATCAAGGGTCCTCTTAAAACTACCTACTCCCCTGCTCTTTACCACCTCTTCCGGTAAGATTTCCAAGGTTCCACTACCCTGCTATAATAATAATTTTTCCTAATATCCATGTTAGCCTGAGATTTAAATAGTTTAAAACAATGACCTCTTGTCCTGTTTTCAGCTCTAAAGTTTAGCCCCATAATATCTTTCATTTTAATAAATTTAAACAACTGAACCATGTCCCCTCTGTCTCTTCTTTGCTCAAGACTACATTTTTAGCATTCAAAGCCTGGAATCATAGTCTACATTAATGTTGTTCTTAAGATAAGGAGACCAAAGCTGAACAGTATACTCTTAATGAGGTCTTACCAAACTTCAATATAAGGGCAGAAGAACTTTTTTAGATTTCTTTGAAATAGAAACTTCTTTAAAAGGTTGTTTCTTGGAATTTCTTGGTTGCTTACAGGAGGGGGGGTGGGGGGTAGAACGGAGTATTCCTAGTCCATTACAGTGGACAAAATCTATTTTTAGCACATTTAAATAGCTCAAGATTTGAGCTAGTAATCAGTTCTTGAAGTGCATTTAAGAATTGAAGTGAAGTTGCATTCTGCATTTCATCACCATACATCGCAGTCAAAATTCTGAGAAAGCGAGTTATCTCACTTTCGAGAAACGTGTAGAAGTTATCGACTTACACAAGAAAGGAAGATCAGAAAGGAAATTAATGTAAAAGTATGTTTCATATAAAAAAAAGAATAAAAAAAGATTTCTTTATTCAAATACATTCTTATCATAATGTTCTTGATTAATACACTGCAGAAAGAAGAAAAAACAGCTATTGGTGCTGTATTTGCATGTTCGAAAATGACCTCTAAGAGCGACCAACCTTCAATAACGACCACTTTTTCTGGGAACCAAGAGTGGTCGCTCCAGAGAAGTTTCACTGTAATAAAGTTTAATAATCAATCAAAAGAACTTACTTTTAAAACCATTATCATTAATGCAGTATTCGTGATTTCGGGAGGAGAAGGTAAGCCAAAATACTCGGAAGTTCTTGTAAACAATATATATGAGAAACAAAACACAAAACTAACAACATGACAATACCTACAAATAAAAATATAATGTTTAAAATAAAAGGAACAATAATAATTACACATTAATATTTAAATGATAAATCATTTAGCACAAAAATAGAAACTAAGTCAAGATTCCAAATAAGTAAGTTTGAGTGCATTTTAAAATTTCGCTCAAGTTTAAATGTTTTGTTCTCCGTAGAGCAAAAAAAATGTATTCATTTTTGAATGCTTCAAAAGTAACTGATACTAAATACAAATGTAATGAAACAATTTTATAATTTTGATTTTAGGAATCTAAGCAAAGAAACAGGGATCTATCTTTCAAAACCAGGAGGTTAAAAAAACATAAACAAAGTAAAAAATAAATAAAATGAAAACATCACAAAATTAATCACAAAAATATAAATACAGAAAAATTTTGAGTGTAAGAGGGATTTTTTAAAATATTAGAAGGGACTCCTTAATTTATGCCTGTGTAGGACCCGAAATTTGGCGCCTCTTTGAAGTTGAAACAATTACAGCTATTAAGCTTAAACAATATTTTAAAAGAAGTACACGTTTGTTCCCTCTAACTGGTGATATTGAACATTCCCTGCAAAGGAAACACAGGAAAAAAATCAGTTACGCTTTACCACATGGTACAACAAATGTAAATTCAAAAAGAAAATAAATGAAATAATGAGAATATCGAAAATGAGATTTTCATACTCGGGTACAAAAAGGTTTCATTTTTGAGATAACAATAGTTTTACTGTAGAGATTTTTTTAATTTCTAATTCCTGAAAAATCCCTTCTTAAGGGATTTTTGTTTTTTGCAGAAAATTCGGGAGATATTTACTTCATCGGGGGGTTCCGGAGAAGGTATCAAAACTTGGGAGTTTCCCGAATGTATCGGCAGAGTTGATACCCATGTTGTGGGCTCCGTTTTTGAGCACAGCCAATACAGGTGTTGGCATGTGGGGGCTGACTCCCTAGCATGCATATAAATTTTGAACATGTAAATAACTTGTAGTGTTTCCCTCAGTAGCAGAAACAGTGTGGCACTGTGACGCTGATATTTTTGAGGAGGTCTGCAGACTATTTCTGTACTAGTCTGAGTAAAAAAAACATTGAAAAATAGTTCAGTATGAAACTAACAAAAAAATGAACACAAAAAAGGCGCCTTAATCTATGCAGAAGTCTTTGACGGCAGAGAGGTCAAAAGCATGTGCTCCAATAACTACCTGCGCCTCAGTTTACCATTTTATTTTGCAGCTTTTTGGTCAATTTTTTACTCTTAGCTTTTAGATTTCACATTTTATTTTCAGGCATTCTTTAGTGGTAATTTATATTAAATGTTACGATTAATTAAACAATGTTTTACCTTGCAATTTTTTTTTTGGTCTTTTACTCTGCGTCGCACGCTGAAAAAAAAATCTGTTGTAAGAGTGCTTCCTTTGCCCCCCTTTTATTTGTACATGAAACTTATTTGATATTTATCAACCAAGTTATTTCTTTTCATACAAATATTAAAGAAATGACTAGAGAACAGTAGACTTTAGTCATAATGATACATATGTTGGGAGTCAATTTATTAACTGTCAGTTTCAGACACAAAACCAAACGACCTCTTAAAGTAGACAAACCATTTCGAGAATACAGATTACTTCCAAATGCTTACAATGTTACAACATTGTTAAAGCAGTAGCTCTCTTTGTGATTTTAAGATTCTGGGATTTAATTGCTTAAAACAATAGCTTGTGGTATTTCTTTGAAAAATTTAACTCCCAATTAACAGCTCTTATTTTTTAAATTCAAATAATTTAAACACATCCACTTTGGGTGATGGTGATACAAGGGTGAAAGAAATATGCAAATAATACAAATGCAAATATGGTGACCAGCAACAGGTTCTGGGCCCAGCTAGGCTGGTCTTAGTCAGTTTATAAGTACCCAATGAAGATTGATCACCCTCTTAAAGCTATCCACCCCCTTTGCTCATTACCGCCTCTTCGGGTAAGCAGTTCCAAGTGCCCACGACCTTACTAAAGAAGTAATTTTTCCTAATTTCCAGGTTAGCCAGAGATTTGAATAGCTTAAAACGACAGCTCATCCTGCTTTCCATGCAAAAATTTAACCCGTTAACATCTTTCATTGTGATAAATTTAAACAACTGAATCATGTCCCCTCTGACTCTCCTTTGCTCCAGGTTTGTATGTTAAGCCTATTAAGTCTGTTATCATATTCTAAATCTTACAAGTCTAGTAACACTTCTTTGAATCCTTTGCAATACAGAAATATCTTTCCTTAGATAAGGAGACCAAAACTGAACAGCATACTCCAAATGAGGTCTTACTAAACTCCTATATCAAGGCAGAAGAACCTTCTTAGATTAGCATAAAAAAGGAGCAACATTTGCATAATTTTAGCATAAAGCAATTTTGCATAAAGAAGGAGAAAACATCCCATAACCATTATTATAGTGCAAAAATATTAACAACAATGCCAAAGGCAATTAGAATTTCAGTTGCAAACAAACAAAAATTATGTGTGCAAGCGACTTGATTGACACAGCCAGCAATAATTTAATGCACCAAAGAATCCTCCAGTAAAAAATATTTATAATACCAGTAATTTAAATACTTTTTTCACCTAAAGGAGGAAGGAAAAGAAAAAAAAAGAAAGAGCAATATTTCTAAAGTAAAAACAAAAAACAAGACAAATACCATTATCAATATTTTTATAATGAAATACTTCTATTATGTCTTGTTAAATTTAATTTATAAAATTACTAGAACATTTTAAAAGTTACTTATATACAGTTTTAAAATAAACAACCTAAATAATTTGATAAGGACATTTCAATTATCTTCAAAACAATATCATTCAAAAGTTCAACAAAATGACTTTATTGCCTCAAATTAAGAACATGAAAAGTTTAAATAATTTTCTGAAGTAAACAATAGGTAGGGGAAAAGTAGGCAAGTGTGAGCATGGGGCTCATGTGAACATGGTATGTTTTACTAGGATAACATCAAGAAAAAAAATCTTTAAAAAATTCTCAAGTAATAACAGTGCCAGCCCTACTTTTTACCAAACTATCAGAGCAAGGAGCCAGTTTATGTTCCTGTTCTTTATTTTAGCAGATGGCTGATGTACTTTTATCACTATCTTCTTCGTGTAAAAACATATTTTAAACTAACAGATAAGCTGAATTTAATTATTGCAAATCGTTTTATGAACATTTACGTACATTTATGTAAGTACTTAAATTTTGTAATTAAAATAAAAATTCTTTATTTTTGAAAATTAGTTGAAAGGTAGATGCCAGGGCACTTGTGAACAGCTCTCATATCCTCTCCGCACTGGCGTAGCTAGGGAGGGGTGGAGGGAGCAGTCCGCCCCGGGCAGCACTTTTTGGGGGGCGGCAATTTCACACTTTTGATGCGAAAAAATTTTACGCTTTTTTTCCAATAAGGAAATCATGCTTTTGATCTACTACTGGGAGCAAAAAAGAAAAAAAAAGACTTTGAATTGTAAGGTTTTAGTACGACTATGGAAATACAATTACTCTAATACGAAACATTTGTCTTTTCTCTTCCTTCATCTGAACCTTTAAACTGAGAGAGGTGGTAGTGTAAAGTCAAGGAACCATGTTTTTTTTTTGCTGTTAATTTTAACTATTACGGAGCAAACAAATTTCATAACCTTTCGTTAAACTATGAAGCTACCATTTGATTTTAAGGAAGTTCTGAGGAAACCACCGTATTAAAATAAATAAATAAATAAAAAATAAAGGAAAGTGAAAACAAGAGTAAAAGGAGAGAGGTCTCAAATGGTGGGCAATTTCTTGCTCATTTTCAGGATAGCATTATCTGTTTAAACAACTGCTTTGATTGATCATTGACTATAAAATTTTCACTAAGACAGAATGAATTTTATGTTCCTTAAAAAAAAAAAAACATAACTTGAATAATAATTGCTTTTACTACTGCATTATATTAACTAATTCCTTTATACAATGAGTTTTACATTTAGTCATTCATTTTATGGAAAGGTTTTTAATTAGTAAAATGATTTTTGGGCAAAATCTCTCACGTTTCGACCTCTATTAGTGAAAAAGAGAATCATCCAAATTTGATCTCGATATATTTCCAAGGGATAACGTCCAGCCCATCCCTTCACATCTCATCTTTTAGCCTAATCCTGATTATTGAGTTTTTATAATTTCAATATCAACAAATTCCTGTATGCGGTCAATCCCTGATCCTTTCTGTATAATGATTAAAGAAAGTCTAAAGTGTATATTTAGGACATCAACTTCAAACTTTAAAATCCCCATCTCATTCAATGTCTCCAAAAATAGCTTAAAGTTGGGTATTTGAAACTTAAACTTAAGAAAAATTCTAAGGTAGGGAACCCAGATGTGCACGAAATTACAAATGTCATCACAGTTGGCTCCAAATTTCGTTTTTAGAAATTTCTGAGGGAAGACCACAAATCCTTTTTTTCTCAGTGGAGAAGAGCTTAAAATGAGCAAAAGTTTTAAAAAAGATTACGGGTGGGAAACAAATCTCCGAACTCTCTCGTAACGTTGTCCGTCGAAACAACTGCTGAAGTCGCGTTTTTAGGACGTCATTTTCAAAAAGTTTTAAGGAAAGACGTAAAAAACACCTGACTTCCAACATTTGGAAAAATTGCGTTTTTGAAACTTTGGCATCGAAAAATTTACAGAGAGCTCCTGAACGTTCTCTATTCTCTTTAACGTCTTCAAAGATAGACTAAAATTGATTTCAAGTTTGAAAATATTTCGGGAGGAAAATCCAGGCTTTGCACACCACAAGATGCAGCTTACATTTACATGTTTTTCAATTTTGTTGAAAAGCTTTCCAGACAGCGCCCCCGAACCTTCCCCAATATCTTCACTATCCAAAGATAGTCTAAAATTGCTTTTTTAACACTTAAGTTTAGGAAAACTTCCATGAGAAGTCCCGACCCCATAACGTCACCAAAAAACAAGCTTAATTTTGGAGAAAAAAATGAAGGGAGTTCCAAACATCTTTTCTACAAGCAATCTTTATATTAACTTGCTTATTACCTCAATATTAAAATCTTACTGTAATAATTTCGACTGTTTAATGTGTCAACTATATTTCCCATCAAAAAGGGCGGCAGAAAGTGTAGCTGGGCCACTACCTTTCCGCAAGTATAAATATTAGTGTAGGCGTATGATAAGTGTTAAAATAGATGAAGAGATTTATAATTATTATTTTGCTGAATAAGTTTCTAAATTTATTGTTAATTATTATTACATAATTACTAATTATTTTATTACTATTATTATTATTTAATTCAGTAATTCTAAATAGTTGGCTAACAATTTAGTGGTATATATTATTTGTAAGGAAAATAAAGACAAAATATTTTCCTTTAACTAAAAACTGAATTTTAGAAAAAATTTTAAATTTATCATCATATTCTGTATGAAGCTTAAACGCACTAGATAACAAGAATATACTTTTCATAATAAAATATTCTTTGTATTGTTTAGTCTTATAAGTTTTTTTCTTGTAGAGCCCTTGATTAGAACATGCTATGAAACTTTAAAATTCGACTTTGAGCAGAGTTCTATAGTTTGGAAAAAACAGGATGACAGCTACTGTATAATTCAAATTGACACAGTATAGGTTATAAACTCTTGAATGCAATTAGTATATACATATATGCTTCATTATAACGAGTTTTTTGTTGAAATACAATGATCGTCCTGCATTTTTCAATCGTGCTCACATGTACCCCAAGCTTGTTCACATCTGCCCCCTATAGGGGCACATGTGAACCAGAGGACATTTTTTAAAAATTCCATAAATTGCGGGGCTAAAGTTTAGCACTGAAAACAGGACAAGGGGTCATTGTGTTTTAAACTATTTAAATCTCAAGCTAAAATGGATATTAGGAAAAATTATTTTAGCAGGATAGTGGAACCTTGGAACAGCTTACCGGAAGAGGTGGTAATGGGCAAGGGAGTAGATAGTTTTAAGAGGGCCATTGATCTTCACTGGGGATTGTAAATTGACTAGGACCAGCATAGCTGGGCCCAGAGTCTGTTGCTGGTCGTCACTTTTGTATTTGTATCGAAATAATTTCTTTTTTAAATCTGAAAAAATTTTTTGGCACAAGAAAAGACTATTCAATCATGGGGACTCTTTTTCTGTGAGAAATTGAAAATATTTTCTGGGAAATTAAGAAATGAAATGTTCACATGTGCCCCCTTTTCCCTTACCCTTCTTTTTTTTTTTTTTTTTTTGAGTTTACTGCATTTTTTTTAAAGTGAAATAAAGTAAAGAAATTACCTTTTATTAATCTTTAAAACTATTCCAGCATTTACAATAGTTAGTAATAATAAGTGAAAAATATGATATCCAGATACTGGAAGAAGTATTGCAAAACCTAACAATGTACAAGCATATTTCCTCTTTGCACTATCCTCTATGTTTCGAAGGAAGAAACCACAAACAGTGCTGAATAACAGCAAAAACAAGTAAATAAAATCCTCCAGAATCATGATTGCAGCTTTTTTATTGCACTGATGCAGTCAAATGATAAAAATCATAATCTGAAACAAAAACAATATATAAATATTTTATAAGATTACTTGTGCACATAAATTAACTTCAGTGTACCATATTAAGACACATAGATACAGGGTGTGTCCAAAGGTGGACCGATTGTAACCAGTTTTTTTTTCTTTTTTACTTATCTCAGCACTGTGTAGCAGGAATAAACAATTTCCATGAGTCCAAAAATCTCCACAATTGTGAGTTGCAAAGGACCCTATGATTTACAAATCAAAAAGGAACGTTCATTTTCGGAAAATAATGAATACAAGTGAGCTGAAATTTTCATACCGTATTTTCCTGCGTATTATCCGCGGGCGGCCTATAATCCGCAGGTCCTAAAATCGGCCTGAAGAAAAGAAAGCTTCGTATAATCCGCGGCGGCGTATAATCCGCAGATAATACAATGTAAAAAAATAAAGTTTGAATTTAACATACCATTTGAGCAACTAAACTAAAAACGTGAAAAAGTAATTACTTTGAAGGCATAATCAAAATTAATCTGAAAGATAATCTAAAATATAATGATTTCTTTTTGAAATCTTGATTATAGTTCGCTAATTGCGTGAAAAACAAAGAATCAAGTCAAAGGAGCAAACGGTCTAATTTTGTGCAAATGGCTGCCTATTTCACTGTAATGTTGCTTATTTTACATGACCTGAATGGCAAAGAGGAACATTCAAACAACGTAAAATAACCAACATACAGGCAGGCAGCGATGAAGAACATGCATGCTTAGTAAAATAAACAACATTCAGTCGGCGTACTATCTCGGGCATACGATCTCGATCATCGGTGAATCCTACTGTAAACATATTGAGGTTCAATGCGTTGGTGTTAAGCGAAAAAAAAAATCACAGATAATCCGCGGCTGCGTATAATCCGCACCTCATAATATCCGCAGATAATCCGCGGATTGTACGCAGGAAAATACGGTATCTGACCTATTATTGACGACAATATAACTACTTGTTTTTACAAAATTAATAAATTATTTTTTTCTCCTTGCTTAAAATTTTGTTTTTGATTTGTGACAGTGTTTTTCTGGACATGCAACATGATAAGTACAAAAATCTGTGTGCTAGTCATATTTTTGCTATTTAATCCCTCCATGTTTAGCTGCATATAAAATTGAGTTTTTCTCTAAGATTTCATTGTGCGATGCACATAATCTGAGTTTTCAGCTATCCAAGTTAGAGTCAATACTGATCAAGTCATATTTTCAGAACTTGACTAACTACATTAAATTCCAATTAGTTCATATATAAAACTTAAACACATAAAGATTTAAAAGTTACAGACTACAGTATACCAAAAAACATATTTAATTTTGAATATTATACTTTTCATTAGAACTGTCTTCTAGACAGCTTACAACAGTTTTCTTAAAATAAAAAGATGTTACAAGGAGGGTCAATCTAAAAGTAAGGTTCCCATCAATTTTATGAATATACAGCAGTCTATTCTCAATAAAATTTACATCGTTACAAAAACCTTTCTCCATTTTTTTTACATAATTGAAATCTTTTTCTGTGCATTATTGTCGACGGTACCCTAACTTCTGTATGGAGTGTCACAGAATTCTACCACCAACCTGTTGAGAAAGTGTTTCACCCCTTTTTTGACTTTGGCATCGCTCCGGAATCGTTGGCCATCAAAGTGTTCCTTAAACTCAGGAAACATGTAGTAATCACTAGACTCTAGCTCCGGACTGCAATGAAGAATGGAGTGGTTTGTTGACTGCTATGTCCCACTCTGGTGGTGGACTTCTGTGGCACTCGATCGAGAAGTTAGGGAACCGTCGACAATAATGCACAGAAAAAGATGGTGATTGTGGGTTTATTGCTGCGTGGAGTAAATGTAAATGCGATTGGATTGCTAGGGATGGCCTGCATCTGAGCTCTGCAGGGGTCAAAATGGTTAGTGGTTTGGTTTTAGAGGATTCAGAATCAAAAAGCTAAGTTGGAATGGGGGGGCGTGCTTTAAGGAGCAGAATTCGAATCGGTACCAACTATTGGGATTTTAGTAGAAACGGAAATAGGGTGGCTAGTAAGAGAAAAGATTTTAGCAGTTGGGATTCAAATAATTGAGCAGCATTAAATAAAGGTAAGATGGGCTTACTTAAGGTTTTTTATACAAATGCTCGTAGTATCAGGAACAAGATGGAAGGATTGAAAAGCATAACAATAGACAAGAGGTTGGATATTAATGGAGTTACCGAGACATGGGCTACCGAAAGTGATGATGATTTATTATCTATTGCTGGGTATAATTTGTTTAGACAAGATAGAGTAGGTAAAAGAGGTGGTGGGGTTTTATTTTATGTCAGAGACACTTTAACTTGCAATGAATTGGTAATTAATGATAAACCTAATGAGATTGATATGATTTGGCTGGAGTTGATGAGCAATAAGGGCAATAAACTACGTTTAGGGAACATTTATAGGCCACCCAACTTAAGCCAGGGTCAAAATGAACAGATGTTTAGTATTATTAGTGACATTTCAATCAAGGGGTCAGTCATTATAGTGGGAGATTTTAATTTTCCAGGAATTGATTGGAATAATTTTTACCATAGTAATAGCAGAGAAGAGGAATTTTTGAAAGTAATTGGTGACTGTTTTTTAGATCAAATTGTAACTCAGGGTACTCGACAGGACCTGATTTTGGATCTAGTTTTCTGTGATATGGAAGGTTCTATTCAGGGGTTATGTGTAGGGGAACATATTGGAGACAGTGACCACAACAGCATTAGGTTTGGTATTAAATTTGATACGCACAAAGTAGAGAATTTTAGGTTTGTGCCCAATTTCAGAAAACAGGACAAGGGGTCATTGTTTTAAGCTATTTAAATCTCAGGCTAACATGGATGTTAGGAAAAATTATTATTTTAGCAGGGTAGTGGAACCTTGGAACAGTTTACCGGAAGAGGTGGTAATGAGCAAGGGAGTAGATAGTTTTAAGAGGGCCATTGATCTTCACTGGGGATTGTAAATTGACTAGGATCAGCCTAGCTGGGCCCAGAACCTGTTGCTGGTCGTCACTTTTGTATTTGTATTTGTATTATGTATAAAAAAAGAGAAACTTTTTTCTTTCCAACAATGTAAATTTCAATGAGAATAGACAATGCTGTATATTTGTAAAATTGATTGGAACCTTACTTTTGGATCAACCCTTGAATAATATTATTCATGAGCCTTAAGATGTAATAAGCTGGTACAACTTGCATACATGAAGATCAAACAGGGCTGCCAAGAGTCAAGGCAGGACCTCATGTTATATAAATTATATTACACTGATTCTATCTGATGTTTTTTTTTTTTTTTCTTAGCTCTGAACACAGTAGTCTTTGTTGTCTTGGTGCCACCCAGTGTTTTAACTTGAAAAGTTAACAATTTAAAAAATATTTCGAGCGCTAAGCATAAATTTAATTCAAAAACTCATTAAAAAGGAGAAGTTTTCATAAGACATTTCATTTGTTTGATTAGATTAAACAAAAGCTTTAAAATATCTTTAGTTAGTGCACAGTGAAAGGGAACCTAAGCAAATCAGTTAAGACCCCTGCCCTAAATACATTATGTTACCCATATCTGAAAAACATTTTGAGTTTGCTTTAGTTGGAAGTAGACCTAGGCCTGTCATTTACGGGGGTCAGGAGAGTGAAATTGCTCTCCAGCTTCGCTTTAAGAAGTTACAGTAATTTCCGGTAGAAACACTGCTTAATGACTCCCCCCCCCCCCTAAATAAGTGTTTTGAAAAACTGCAAAACTTGAAAATGCTGCACTTCAAAGAGAAAATTAACTCAACCATGGTAAATCATGATAGCAAATACACCATAAAAAAAGACATATTAAAAGGAAAGAGTAGAAAGAACTTACATTTCCTTGCATGTGGATCTATTCCTCAACATTTATAGAAAAAATTGAAACCCACATTTAAATGAATCCTTGAATTTTAAAGTAAAATCAAGAACTTTTACAGTGTTTATTTTCAAATTAACTCTTTACAAAGAAACAAAATGAAATTTTATAAATGTTTGTATATGATTCAGAATGCACAAATGTTCTTCAGTACGGAAAATTATAATTTTTTAGATCGCAATTCTTCTTAAAAAGTCTGTTTTCAAACATGATTTCTGCTAGCTGCTGCTTTTTTTCTGGACCTAAGATCAATAGCATATGGGTTTATCATTTTTTGCTTTCTGTAAACTATGTGAAAAAATCCTCAATAGGGTATTTGGCATTCCTTGCACTTCTTGAACAGTTGGCCTTTAATTGTAATTAAACAATTATAATATGTAATTGTATCATAAGGTGTCAATAGATAAAAGTTGATCCAAATCCGGGCGATAAAAAAAAAGAGGATTATAAGCAGACAGGTCCCACTTCCAGAAATTAAACTGTTAAAAGCATAAATGCAGAGCCATTTTTACCGAAATTACTGTACTTCAAAATGTGGGCATGGATTTGTTATTTTTTAGTTTATATCCCTGTAGAAATATTTCAAATGACAGGCCTGGGATCCCTCTTTCCTAAACTAAAGCTAGCTTTGCATCATCTTTCAAAAATGTATTAAGCATACTTACTGTCTAGGATGAATTCATTTTCAGGAGTTTTGTCACATCATTTCATTAAAAGTTATTTGTCTCATACAAGAAATCAATATTTACTTTATTTCAATAATGAATTCACACATCTAAAAGAAAAACCAGGCATCAATGAGAAAATTGAAAGCAAAAAGCATAAATCTGCCAACAAAATGTTAATAAACTTAAATCACTACTCTGGGCAACCAGAGTCTTACTTTAACACATCAATTATTTGGTTAAATCCAGTGTTTGATCTATGGATAGACTTGGGGTAACATGTCTCTAAACTTAAAAAAAAAAAAAAAAACCTGCGTGTCCTACTCCCCCCCCCCCTGCTACTTCTTAAAATGACAAGCTGAGTTCTCTCTTTTCAAAACTTCATAACTAAAACTGATTTTGTTGCACATAGGCAGAGCTTGAAAGAGGTATTTTTGTCAGGATTGGAAAATAGCGATGTTGGACTGAATTTAAGGAAAAATGAGCAAAAATAGTTGGAGCAGGGCCATGTCCAAGGGGAGGGTTTAGGGGTTAAAGCTCTCCCATTGGGGAAAAAATAACAAAAAGTTAAATGAAGAAAAGCACACATTTGACTTCAAATTAACTTTAATGTTAAAATTTGTGTGCAGCATTTTTGTAAAAAAAATTCTCTTGGTAGTTTCTAGACAATTTACAAATGTCCACTCTTTATCGACTAAAATCATATTTCGGGAAAAAGTGATGGAAGAACTGCTGAATGAGCTGTCTTGTTAATACAAAGCATTCACTTCATTTAATAGTGCTTCTAAAAAGAAGGTTATGATGACTTGAGAGTTCCACAAAAAGAGAAGAGTACTTATTGCAACTGTGAAGTTGAAGATGCAGAGTAATTGTGTTTGGTAATGCAAGTTGCATCTGCAGCAAATTCCTTCTTATTTTGTTTTCTATGCATTATCTTAGAATGCAAACTCTGAAAACATATTGCTCATTTGGAAGAGTGCCACAATACGAAGAAATGAAATTTTACAGGAGAAGCGTTTCAGGTTGAACTCTTCAGGCAATTTGCATCAAGAAAAGTAAGTTTGCTGTGCTCTTCAGTGGTTAATATTAGAAGAAAAAATCTGTCATTATTTTCCAAAGAATATAACCTTTTGATTGTCCTTTGAAGACCTTTAAGCAGAAAAAAAAGAAAGTTAAAAATTTCGTATTGTGGCACTCTTCTTCTAAACGAGCGATATGCCCTAAAAGAATTTGTGGAATTTTTTTAGTACTTGTTGCAACATACCGCACAGAAACAGATAATACAATTTGAATCTAAACAAGCAGAAGAATGAATTAATATTGAGCTAACGAGAGCAGCGAGAATTAACCTTCTAGGAGTTGAGGTTAATATCGACCCCGACATGATACAATAAATCGGTAATATTACTTAAAACCAGGGCTTCTGGGAATTTGACAAAATATTTAATGTTTTCTTCTCAATACACAATGGGACTTCTACTAACTAACAAAGTGATGAAAGAAAATTACAGTATTCAACCATGAACATTTCAAGTAAAGAAGTCAGAAATTTTTGTTCGTCTTAGCCGAGACTCAATTTACTGTACATACTATAAGTGAAATTTTTAATGTAATTAGATAGCAAGTCAAACTTAACGAACAAAATGTTCATTTTAGCCTTGATTTCATATTAAACGTGGTTGTATTAAGAGAGATCAACTGTATGTTTGCATGGTAATGATGTGAAAAAGGAGACTTCTTTTCTTTCAAAGAAAATAATACAAAAAACAGAATAATGATGAGAAATTTTGGTATGATTCCTTATGAACAAATGTTATTTTCAAATTAGTTTATATATTCTCTGCTACAAAAGCAAGCTAGGTATAAAACAATTTGTGCTTTAGTGTAAATTATTCATAAATATTTTTCGTTCTTAACTTAAATTTAGTTGATTTCTTTGAAAAAGCATGAAAAAAGACATTTTTTGTATTATGTAACAATCTTCATTACATTTTGAAAATATTACGAATAATACATGTAAATTAGTTGCACGATTGAAAATTTCAAAGCACTTACTTATCAATTTACAAGAACAATAATAATCAAGCATTAAACTTCATTTGTAATGTTTCTTAATATTTGATAAACTTTTAGCAGCATTATCGAGTTTTGTCATAAGATTTGTTACATAAGTTCGCAGTGGTAATTCATATCAAAATGAAATTTTATTGAACAATGGAATGAAACCTCAGAAAGGATGTTTACTACAAACAAATTCGCTTACTCACCCAATAAAACTACTTTAGGAAATGTTTCATATTTTGACTTGTTGAGTTTGCCAAAACATATTCATTTGTTTACTTTTTTGCTGCTGGCCTGGAAAACCGCCAAAGTTGGCGCACTCCCACCTTGTTCCTACTTCCTGATTGGATATTTCGTTTCAAAGTCGGTGGATAACGGAAGCGATAATGTAATAGACGAATTATGTAAGCTTTTTTTCATTGATTTTGCGTACACTGTTCAGAGTGAAATCATGGCTGTAATTGAGGTATTGAAGGGTGGGGTTTTTAGTTTAAACCCCCTCAGAAAATTTTCAAAATTCTTCCAAAATATGCTTGTTGTCCTTTTTTTCCCCTGCAAAACACACACCCCCCCTCTCATTTAAAAGATGAAATTATTACTACTGACGAACTAAACAAACTCAGTGCTAAAAATCCAGTATTTATTTTTGTTATAGTTTTTGCGAAAATGAAAGTGTTAACTGCGAATGCACATATAAATAGTACTCGCATCTATTTTGTTGAGTTATTAAAATGATATGGAATATATTTATTTCACGGGGTGAACTAAAAAGTAGTGAAACAACAAGAGAATCCACCTCGGGGGGGGGGGGGGCATGGCGCAGCCTGTGCCATTGAAATTTTTAGGGGGTTGAGGGATATTTTTTTCATTTTGGGGGGACTCTTGCTTTTGGGGGGATCTCTGTGATATTGAGGGGGGTGCGCCCTTGTCCTTAGGGGTGTGAGCACCCCTGGAAACACATCAGATTTTTTTCTTCATTTGATAGATACGTCACCTTCGAAATTTTGGGGCCCATCACAAATGACTTTTGCGGGCCTCCCTCCATATTGTTTACCCCTATGTCCTGTGTCGTTACACCCTCATTTTAAAACTTTCGGGCCCGGACCAACACGTGTCCCTTCTCCCCCCCCCCCCTGTGCTTGCCCCTGGCTCATGTTAATGCTCTTAAAATAGCCTCCCCTCATTCAAATAACCTATTGTAGCAAAAATTAGTAGAATATACAAATGAAATCAAATTTTATTGGAGATAGATTTCATGAGAAATGTGTGTGTTAACTTTCGCCGAAACAAAAGCCTGGTTACGTACGGCCCTGAGTGAAATATAAAATTACATTGCGTCTATTTATTATTATTATTATTATTATTATTATTATTATTATTATTATTATTGCTATTATTATTATTATTAAATGTAGGGAGTTGATGTTCTTCGAAGAAAAAACCAAGCTGATGCTTTTTTTTTTTTTGAAAAAATCAGGACCCCGTTTCAAATTTTTTGAGGGGGGCTGGTATGGCAAAGGGTAAGTAGTCAATGCATGTTTTCTAAAAACAAAAAAAATCTTGCCCACATACAGAATGCATAAACATAACTTCCCCCTCCCAATTCAGGCTGAGTCAACTCATTCAAGTTTTTATTACGAAGATTTTTTTTTTTTAATGACCTCCCTTTTGAAGCACCCTAGCACTGAAGCAGTGCCTTCTTTTTATGGGCATAAAACAGACAGAGCGAGAGCTGTAAATTTACCTGTTTTACTACCTTTTACAAAAAAAGGAAGTATTGCATTCGAGAAAAAAATTTTCACTCAAAATTCAGTCTTAATTTCCGTTTTGCTCACCCCCAAATGAATGTTGAGTTTTTGAGCAATCACGATTGCTTATTGTTCTCATTTGACCGTTATTGGTGTCCGTGCCTTTTTCAACTTGGACCAGAAGCCTTTGCAGCACCACCGTCCTCTGCTGGCGGCGCGGCTGCTCGGGTTTTGAGCTATCCGCTTCTCCTGGTCGGAGGCGTCTATGTCCTACACACACGCACGTTCACACACGAACACACGCGACTTCACACACATACACTCACACACGCCTACGTGCATACACACAGGTCTACGCACACACACACAACTATGCACAAGTAACCGCCTAGGAGGAGAGGCAGACTTGGGGGGGGGGGGGGAGCAGGAGCCGTTTCTAGAAACAATAACTCCAATGTGTAGGGTCCTGTCTCAGTTCGTGATTGCGAAAAACATAATTTAAATTCAAAATTTCAGAATTCAAATTAATTTTTTTTTTTTTTCAACCCGATCATACGCGGATAAGTGCCTAAGAACGTATAAACACCCGAAATATCCATTTTGACATTCCCCGAGTTAATTACAACGACTTTTCTCGTGACGTCCGTATGTACGTATGTATGTATGTGCGTATGTGCGGATGTATGTCGCATAACTCAAGAACGGTATGTCCTAGAACGTTGAAATTTGGTACTTAGACTCCTAGTGGAGTCTAGTTGTGCACCTCCCCTTTTAGTTGCATTCGGGTGTTTCTAAAGGGCTTTTGCCCCTTTTTGGGGGGAAATCATTGTTAATTTCGATGTATACTCAATTGGTGTTATAATTTGGCGGACACTTGGCAATATATCGCCAAGTTGGCTACAAATTTGGCGGATTTTTTTTTAATTTTTATTTTTTAATCTTGTTTCAATTTGGCCACTGGTGGTGATATTTAGAAAGTAAACTATTGAATCACATTAAAATTGCCAATAATAGGAAAATTATATGAAAATTGGAGTAAAAGGAAGTCATGTGATGCACAAATCAGCTCGTTATTAATTTTGTTACAATTTTTGAAACCAAAATGTCATTTTTTTCCCAGTTCTATATAGTTATTTTAAATTTTAGAGACAGATAGTTTGTAGCAGCATAACATAGTAATAATACATTGTGAAAATTTTCTTCTGAACGTTAAAAGTAATTTTATTTAAAAAATAACAAGCAGCAACAACATCTAGCACAAGACCTCTCTCAACCTGGGGAGCGCACGCCCCCCTTTTGGGAGGCGTGAATGTATAAAATTAAAGTAAAACAGTAAAATTAACTAATTTATGTATGTATTGCCCACTGTGGTGGTGAGGGTGGGGGAAGGGGTGTTTGACTTCCCATCAGTATTTAAATTTGATGCAGAACCTGAAAGGTTGAAAACCCCTGATCGTGATCTGGCATCCAGCTCCTGGGATTAATTTGAATTTTTGACACCCTGAACGTTGAATTGAAATTATGTTTTTCGCAATCACGATTTGCGATAGAACCCTACTCGTTGGGTTTTTTGTTTCTACAAATGGATCCAATAGCATTCATAATTGCGAAAAACATAATTTGAATTGAAGATTCAAAATGTTAAAGTTCAAATATATGCCAGGAGCTGGATACTTTTTTTTTCCCTAAGCTAAAGAGGATTGTACAAAGTCGAGATGGTCGGGTGAAACAAAGATGATTCTTGAGTACATGGTCGAGGATGAGGAAAGAACCGGAGGAGTCACCGTCGCAGCCTCCGCCCAGGGGGAGCACCCGCACGCAGTGGCCGATGGACCTCAAATAGGACAGGGGTACCCCGATGGATGGTCGTTGTGACCTCCTAAAAATATCTTTGTTCGGCAAACTTTGTCTGACAAGTCGGCTATTTCGGGAACATAATTGCAATTTTTGAATGCCCGTATGTCCCTTTTCGTTGTACTTATGTGTGCATACCCGTATTTTGTCATTCAGAACATTTGGACTTTCATTAGGCTAACGGAGAATTTCTGCCCTCCCAAAAGTTTAAGTTCGGAGCTTCTGGAAAAGGATAGGACGGCAAATACAGTTAAATGAAAAGAATGAGTATATCGTGATTGCTCAAAAAAAAAAAAAAAAAAAAAGAGAACAGAATTACTTTATTGCTGTATTTTTATTTATTTGTTTATTTTTGCAGATTATAAATCTTTTCACATCTTATTGTTAATCCCCCTCCCCTCCCCCAACGATATTTGGGGCGTTTTTTTTTCTTTTTCAAGTTTTCTTAATGTTATAAGTTTAAAAAAAGAAAATTGAATAATAATAATAATAATAATAATAATAATAATCTAACAATGAAAAAATTGTAAAAAACGCCGCAAGTTAAAGGTTCGTTTTAACGAAAACAGCTAGAAAAAGGTAAATGTTGGAAAATGATCTTTACTGAAAGGTGTAAAAAGGGAGAAGTGAAGAAGGTTTTTTGAAAAAACTACTTTCTCGTAATAATAATAATTTTTTTTTAAAGGGGGGGGGGGTCAAAACTTAAAATTTAAATAAAACAAGCTGGTGGAATGGAAAAAGTTGCAAATGAATATCTATTGAAAAATTCAAAGAGGAACGGGAAGAGGGGATATGGTTGTTTGTAACTAAATGTAAAGGTAAATAGTCGAAAAAAAACTCAAAAAAGATGAAGGGAACCCACAAGCACCTTATAATCATATTTAAGAAAATGGGAAATTGGTCTAAAATAATAAAAGTTTTTTGAATATTAAATTATTAAACATGTAGAAAATAAAATAAGTAAACTGCAAGGAGGGCGGGGGCGAACTAATTAACTTGAATTTGTTTCTGACAGATTCAAATCAATTTTTTGTAGTCACTTTTGACATAGGAAATTCTTAATTTGCCGAATGTAAGTAACTCCAAATTTTATCGAGTGATAAACTACGATAACGAGGAGGGGGGGGACACTTTTCTGCACGCTTATCTTCCAATCCAAGTGAGGCCCAAAGCCCGCAGTAATTTGGAAGCCCTAGTTGGTCTGTTCGGTAATCTAAGATGTGTGAGAGGTTTTTAAAGTTTAGCTATATTTATTTATTTTTATCCTCTGATAAATAAATGAAACAATGGAATTCAGTTGATGTTTTCGAAAAAACACACCATTCAACAACGTTGAAAGTTTTTTTTTTTTTTTTTTTTTTTTTTAAATGGAGCCGCAGACGGCGTGTAGTACTTCAAAATATAAAAATGTCAGGGCAGAAATTGAAAAAATAATTTCCATGAATTTGGTCGATGATTTGAATGTGAAATGGATTTGGAAAGGGGGGGGGGGAGAATTTTCCACAATATATTACAACATAACTAAAACAAGAGAAGAAAGAAAATTGATAGGCACACCCCCCTGAGACCAAGGGAGCACTCCTCCCCCATACCATGAGGCTCTCCCCCAAATCGGAAGCTCCCCCCAAAAAGAGAAAAATCAAGTAGGTCCTGTAAGAAAACGGTAAGCTCAAGCGGTCGAAAAAAGAACAATACCACACCTACATATCTGGAAATGTTTTTTCAAAGCCATGGTGGGGAGGGGGGGAGATTCAACTGCCCCCTTCTGATGCGCTTAAACGCTTAAATGACGGGCCTCAATATAAATATAAGGTAGTGTAGAAAAGAAATCAAGTTGCTAGAGCCCGAAAAATTTATGATTAGTGAAGACTTTAAAAATAAAATTATTACTTTTATTTTTTGAAAGCGAATTATATCTTTCTTGCTTTCAATACTTTTTTCATAGCAAAAATGTAAAAAACATTTCTTCTCCAGCCATTTATGAATAAGTTATTACAAATGTCAAATTTTAATAACTCTAATCTGTACTGAAATCGATTTCAATGGGGAAAATATCCTACTAAACCGTGAGAAAAATGTCTGAGCCCCCTCGCCCCCCCCCCCTTAAAATTTTGCATATGGGCACCCATGTCATGATCTGCGGAGATTCAGTAACACTCCCCCCCCCCCCCATAAATTGGAAGATGGGAGAGTCCACCTCCTTTATTTTTCACACAAAAACTAGTTGACACAAGTTCAAAAAGAAAAAAAGATGCAATAATCAGCTTATTATACATTGTTTATGGGAGAACCCCCTAGCATCAGAGCAGTATTAAATTGTGGAAAACCAATTATGCATTCGCGTTAACCGCCGCAAGTCTGACTGAGAATCTACATTGGGCCAAGCATGTATGTCACTGGAACAGTGAGGATGTAGAATGATGTAGATTTGTACAATAAACAGTGCTTGAACAGAATACAGTGTTATGTGGTCAATTACATCCGACTTACCCTCAGTTTCGTTGACATCTAAAATAAATTCATCCCTTAAATGTATCAAAAGGGTGTCCCCCCTCCCTTTAGCCAATACGAAATCCCCCCCCCCCCCTTTTTTTTAGTTTCAATCATACCTTTTGATACATTAAATGTCGGCGAAACTTGGGACATAAAATGTATGATTAAAATTCAAAAAACAGGGGGAAGGAAATTTCGTGTCGGAGAAACTGGGGGTCACCTTACTACCACCACATATATTGGTAACTATTCGGACTATACACGCATTTCAAAGAATTAATTTGTGCTGAATTTTTTCCAAAAGGCTCAAAAAAGAAAAGAAAAAGAAAAAGAAAAAATGGGATCTAACTGTGTTACTAAGAAGAACATTGAATCTCCAATATGTTCCAGTCAACGAGTGACAGAGACGCAACAGTGGTGGAACCGTGCTCTCAAGAACGCAAATAAGGGTCTGTGGTCTGTCCATAAATAACGCCACACTTAGGGATTGCAATACTGGTATACTGAATACCGGTATTTCGAGCAATCTTGCAGTACCGGTATTTGCTGAGGAAAATACCGTTATTTTCAGTATTATCTGAAAATGATAGATAGTTTTAATTCAAGAATTTTCAATTAAACTTATTAAATATCTACTTATATTTTAAATGTACATTTTTTTCCCCATGATACAGAACCGAAATCAATCTATTGATGTAAAAATTAAGTTTCAAAAGCATGAACTAATAGAATATCATTAAACAAAAGTATTTTGTGCACCAGGTACACTCCTGTTTGTGAAAATTGCAACACCATGAAGAAGCATCATAGTAGAATGAAATTTAATACACAGGTGAGTGGTAATGGTACAAATAAATGATTACATTTTCAAACCAAACAAACTATAAAAAAGAGATAGAAATTAGTATTTCGTGTGGCCACCACGCGCCGCAATAAGAGCTGCTACACGACTCGGCATAGAGTGAAACAAAGTTTGAATATCTGCTGCGGAAGAGTATTCTATATTGTTTGTATGCGCAACCAAAGTTCGTCTGTCGAAACAACAGGACGAGGATCACGAGCGAGAAGCCGTCCAACGAAATTCTACACATGTTCAATCGGTAACATATCCGGGGAATATGCAGCCCAAAAAAGAAGCTGTACCTGCTGCGAATCAAGGTAGGATTTGACAGTCCTGGCGACATGTGAACGGGCATTATCCTGCTGGAATACAGCCCCTGGCAATCCTTGCAGGAAAGGAATATTTTGGGGCTGTAAAACTTCGTTTATGTATCGGGTACTGTTCAAATTGCCCACAATTCGTAGCAATTGTGATCGTCCATGATATGCTATGGCACCCTTGACCATAACTCCATCTACTGTGGCGTTCGATAATGCACTCCGGAATGTGCCGTTCACCGGCATAGCGCTTGACATGAATTCGGTTATCATGGTGCCACAAATTGAAGCGGGATTCGTGAGAAAACACGACCTGCTGCCAATCAGCACGACAGCTCCTTTGCACATTGACCCATTGTAGCCGCAGGCGGCGATGGTTTTGCGTGAGAGGATTCCTGTATAAAGGAATCCTTGCGCGCAGCCCACGTTGCAGCAGACGTCTCCGTATTGATGAAGCACACAATGAAACACCTGTAGCTGTTGAACACTGTGCTGCCAATAGTCTAGAAGAAGCTGTGCGGTCCGTCAGCGCCATACGCACCAAGTGTCTGTCATCGCGAGCTGACGTCACATTTCGGGGTCCACTCCCGGATTTCCGAGCTGTCCGACCCTCGTCCGTCCACTGCTTTCAAACACGCATGATTGTGCTGCTGTTACACTGCACACGAGCGGCTACTGCACGATAAGGCAATCCAGCTTCACGAAGGCCGACGATTCTGCCCCGTTCAAACTCCGAAATTTGCTCAAATTTCGCTTTCTTTCGTCGAAGAGGCATAGTAAAGATTCAGTTAACGTTTACTCTAGCAAGGCATATAATCACCGATAATCATACACGCCCCGCTACAGCCATCTATTTATATTCGGTTCGATCCGCCGTTCAGAGGGCGCTGCTCAGCATACGCATGCGCTACCGGTCTGCAATTCTAATCATTTGCATATCATGCCCTAATTTACATTTCCTGCAATTTTCAGCTCACTCGCATAAGTCCTTCGTAGTGTTGCAATTTTCACAAACAGGAGTGTATTTGTTTTTTCCATTTCCCTGATCGCTCATTTTCCCTTTGGGAAAGTTAATTTCGAGTGTAATTTTGAATGCCCCCCCCCCTCCTTTTGTCCAATGAACATTTTATTCAAACCATCAGTTGCGGGAATGCTTTTTGATTTTTTTTCTTAATTATTTGTCTCAACCGTACTAAATTTTGATAAAAACTTTCTTGTTCATTACAAATGGCAATTTGTTTGCACCAGTATTGGTTTGTTGTGTCGTCTCGCTCTTTGCTTCATACTTGGCAAGATAATATTTAGAAATTATATATTGCCTTGAGAATTTACATAGAGGAAAAGCATAAATATGCTCCACAAATTCAAAGATATTTTCAGATATTTACATATTTATAATTGCAAAGAATTTTGAAAAGGAAGCTAAAACGAATAAGAGAAACCAACAGGATCAAATTTGATCAAGTTTATCGTAAATTTCAAACCAAAGGTCTAATAAAAAGTAAACACAAACCCCTCCTATTCAAGAGAAAATGATGTTAATATTGGAAAAGTATCGTCTCTCAGGAAATAAATTTCAACTAGCTTTAAATTAAAAAAAAAAAATAGAATTCGTACACACAATACGGAAGAAACACACACAAAAGGGTTTATCCAAAAATGACATGCAACAGAACGATTTTTTTTTTGAGCAATCACGATTGCTTATTGTTCTCATTTGACTGTTTTTGACGTTCCTATCATTTTATTTTCCCACCGCCATCCTCTGCAGAACCACCGTCGACCGGGTCCTCACGATGCAGCACCTATAGCGAAAGCCGTCTCCAGGTTGCATCCATGTCCTACACACACGCACATACATACACAACCACCCACACACACGAACACACACACACACATACACATACACACACGCATACATGCAGACACCTACACATATACACACAAAAAAACATACACACACACATAAACACAACTACCCACACATTCATGCCTGCACACAGACACAAACACATATGCCTACACATACATACACATACCCTTCCCCCCCACACACACATATTCATGCACACAACTACCCACACACTTATGCCAGCACACAGACACAAACACACATGCCTGCACACACATACACATACCCCCTACACACAAACACACATACCCCCAACACACAAACACACACGCCTACATACACACACTCGTGATTGTGAAAAACATAATTTGAATTCAAGATGTCAAAATTTAAATTATTATTATTATTATTATTATTATTATTATTATTTTTTTTTTTTTTTTTGAAGATAAAATACTTTTTAAGCAATTAAATTAGAGGAGGTGTCTCACGTATTGTTAACAGTAATACCGACCTGCGTGAATTCAAAAAGAGTAGTTTCAACTGTACAACTCTAGGAAAGTTGAGCACTATATATATAAAATGAGTTCCAGGCTTAGAAACAATTAAATAGATGCATTATGTTTTTTATCAGTATTGATTTTTTATTATGACATTTGTTCCTTCCTTTTTTTTTAGATTTGTTCACAATACGTTTTCATAATAATACAATTTTCGTACAAAATTATGAAATGTGACAAGGAAACAATATGTTTTCTAGCAATTTTTGAGAAATTTCAAATACCGGTATTAATACCGGTATTCCAGTATCACGTTTAAAAAATACCGAATACCGGTATTGAATTTTTGGCCCGGTATTGCAATACCTAGCCACACTGTTTTTCAAAAATTTTTACACTCATTCTCCCCTTTGTCTCGAAGTTTCACATCCCCCCCCCCCCTTTGTCATGTATCACGCTATTTTTAATAAACATATCCTTATTAAAAAAAAAGGCGTGATGTCACACTTCTGCTTGCCCTCTAATAAATTGTAATTAATTGTAAATTATTTTTTTTTTTCATTTCATTTCAAAAACTGTATCTTTTCTCTCCTCTTTAACTGTTGATAATTTTACCAAATGTCCCAAGCACAGCCAAAGAGCGCACTTTTAGGGTTTCAATTTTGAAAATTTTCCGGGAAAGAGGTCCTGCTCCCTATTCTCCCGTTTTAACTTATAGCCAAACGCTGCGTTCTTAAAACTTCAACGTTAAAACATTTCTATGTTTGGGTCAACCCTAACTTGGTAGAGACGCAACGCTGTGAGGATCTGCGCAGCCTTCCCAATACTGCCAGGTTAGTTTTACCTCATCTATATGGAGACATTTACGGAAACCTGATATTCTTAATGATAGTCATCAAGGATATAGCATACAATGCATTTTTTGACAGTTACATTCGAATAATTTCCAAAGAAGGGTCTACGAACCCTCCCCCCCCCTCTTGCTTTAAAGTTACTACCAAATACAAAAGACAGATCAAAATTGTGTCTTTAAGACTTTAATTTCGAAAATGGCGGATTTCATTACCTCCCTTTCTCCATCTCATCATCAAACGTCTCTCAAGAAGATAGCCTAAAATTGCACATTTAAAAATTCCATTTCGACAGTTTTTAGGAGGAACTGCAGGCTTCCTAACTTTTCCGAAGATTATCAACTGACTTCAATTTAGAAAATAACCCGGGGCAGCACCCCATTCTCCCTTTCCAGTAATGTTTCGAAAATTTGCCTAAAATTACAGTTTTCGACCTCAATTTTGAAAATTTCTACGTGGAAAGGAAACTCTTCCTTACCTTCCCCCTCTTCTCGTATAACACCATAAAAGATTGGCTGTTTTTGACCGTTATTTCCAGACATTTTCTTGGGAGCTCCCCCGAGCCCCCCGCCATCGTTCTTTTCTGACGTCACTAAACACAACTTAAAATTACGTCTTTAGGATTCGTAACTTGTCAACTTTGGTATCTCAGTATTAAACTTAATTTACGTCTTATAAATACACCCTGTTTCTACTTTACTATGTTTTATTGGCAAATCGGGGGATCAAAGGCACTGATTATTTAAAATAAAATAAAATAAAAATTCAAAAAAAAAAATTAAAATTTGAACATTTATAAATTTGGAGATGAATGATAAAATAATTCTCTAAGGTTCCACCGAGATGCGAAAAGGAAGCTCTTGAACTTTTGTTTCTTTCTTTTCTTGTGCTTCCTTGTCTGAACACCAACAATCGGTTTCGTGCTCCTTTTTCATTTTAATATTAGCTGACTTTTCATTATTATTATTTTGCCTTTAATATTCATCGCAATCCTATCATCCCCTTGAGAAGCCAAATCGCCCCTTTGGGGACGGTTGCCCCCTGGTTGGGAACCACTGGCCCACATCATCCGCTATACAATCCTAAGCAGGGCCGATCCTAGGGTGTCGGCCGCCCGAGTGCAAAGACCTAGTGTGCCGCCCCTCAAGAGTAATTTGCATATTTTGACTAATCTTTAACGTCTATATAAATCTTTCTTTAAATTTTTTCTAAGCCAAGTTCGAATTTAAAAAAAGGGGGGGGGGGGACAGAAGAATGATCTTATAAAAAGGAAGAATTTTTTTTTATAGTAAGAAACTCCTTAGGTACTATTTATATCTTTGAAGAAAGTAATAAATACCAAAATTTACTAGTCGTAAAAATGCATTTATAGTCTTTCTTCGGTGACATCAGAGAAGGGTCGGAGGAAGGGGAAGCGTGGGGGGAGGTGTCAAGGGTTCAGGGAAGGAGGATTGCTCCAAGAAAATTATCGAAATTGGTGTATGAAAAATATTTTTAGTTAATCTTTAGTTGTGTTTGGTTGCAAGGACAAAAGAGTCAAGTATATTCAAGGTGCATGGAGATATTTTCGAAATTGACGTCAAATATCGCAATTTTAGGAACTTTTTCGAGACTTTAGGTAAAAGTAATGTTGCAGTTCTTTCCTAAAATTCTTTCAAAATTGAAATCAAATTGAAGCTATGTTTTAAGACCGTAGCTTAGGAAGGATCGCCGTTCTTCCCGAAAAGTCTCCGAAACTGAAATTTTAAACCCGCAATTTTGGGTTACCTTTGTTGACATTGCAAGAGGGAGGGAGATTCAATCGTCTCCCATCGAAAGGTTTCGAAATATAAGTTTAAAACGCAAATTTAGGTCGTCTTTGGTGACGGTATAGGGGATCTGGCGGCTATCCTCCGGTAATTTCTCGGCACTATTTTTTCAAAAACCCGTTTTTGTCTAGATTTGAAAAGAATAGGGGAAACATGAAAATATTCCGAACCAAAATATTTTTCGGAACTGAAATCCATTATAGGCTATTTTTGGGAAGGAAGGATTTTGAAGCTCTTAAGCGGATATTTCTAAAATCGCAATTTTATATTATCTTTGGTGACCGTTAACAAAACTTGGAAGCTTCTACGGATCTTTCGGATATTTTTCAGTATTAATCTCTGAAAAATATAACTATAGACTTTTGTCCACCTCACCTCGACGATTGATGGATATGCCCTAGCGCCGTAAAAAGTTACATAAGCCTGGCAGTTCTCCTCCGGAATTCTTTAAAAATATAAGTCCCAAAATCGTACTTTAAGCATTGTTTGATAACAATGGGACTAACTAACAACGGTCAGGGGTTCAGTGTGCCCTCACGAACTGTGTTTTTGAACCTGAAGTCAATTTCAGGCTAGTTTAGGCAGAAAGCTGTGGCTCCACGAAACCATCTAAAAACGAAATTTTCAGGTATAGTGATTGCGTTGGAGAAAAGGGGGATCCGGGATCCTTCTCCAAAAGTTCTTGAAACTGATGTTTGAAAAACGCAATTTTAGTTTGTTTTTCAATACGTTAAGTGAGAGGGGGTGGTATTAAGGGCTTCTCTAAGACGCTAATTAAGACTGTCTTTGGTAGTAATATTTGCGAATGAATTTCGGGATCCTCCACTACAAAAATTTCGAAAAATGGCAAAGCAATTTTATATGACGTTTGATGATGGGAAGGGCTGTCGTCTGAAAACACGTTTTGGATTTTGGAGCCAACATTTTCAGGCTACGTTTGATTAAGTTAAGGTGGAAGAGGTGAATCAGAGACTTAATTGGGTCCTTAAGATCGATGGTTCAACCAGCGAAATTTTCCGAAAGTAAAGTCCTAGAAACGCAATTTTAAGCCTTCATTAGTTTCATCAAGGAGGTCATGACATCCTTTAGGATCTTCGTTTTGGAGCTACATTTAAATTTGCTTCCCGGGGAAAGGGCCCTGTCCTCCTACCTGATCTGAAACCGGGCAGTTCATTCAAGATTTTAATCAGAAAAATTGTCGTAAAGGGGGAAAAGTACAACATTTTAGTTCGTCATTCATATATGTTACTCTCAAGGGAGTCGTAATTTTCCACTTTCTCTCCACGCATCCACGATTATTAAAACAGAGTTTGTTACATAGTTTGTTGTTTGAAATGCTTGCGAGAGTATCTAAACAGTATAGCTTTTTTTTGATAAATAAAATATGTCTTCATTGTTCAGGTCTATAAAAGCTTGGGGGGTAAACATTAGTGACCGCCCTAGGTGCTCCTTTTAGACGGCAACATTTCATTCTTCAGAAGGGGGCCTTTCCCCTCCCCTGTATCCATGCCTAATTACCGGTTCTGTCACAAACTTTGCAACCAAATGAAGCATGTGTGTTAAGAGTAGATATTAATGGACAGTGAACCAACACAATGTTCCCTAACATTCAATTTTTCTTAAACTATGCTATGCTGTCGGGAAATCGACACATACTTTAACAATTGAACATTTAAAAATCAGCATATTTATTCTACTTATTAAAAGTTATATTGTGAAAAATTCTTGAGGAATTTTGCTTGATTATAAGGACTATATGATGCGGCCTGAGGCCGCCCCTTGCATTGGCCGCCCTTGTGCGGCGCACACTCTGCACACCTGCTAGGATCGGCCCTGATCCTAAGCTCGCTCCAAGTGACTTTCATCTGCTTCCCGCTTTGAAAAAGAATTCGAAACGGAAAGTAACTATAGGGGGCGCTATTTAAATAGGAAAACAGAAGACAAACGTCAGGAAGGGGGCGTGACCAGACGTCAATGGTGCGCGCGCATGTCTCACAAGCAGGATGCGAATGATCGTGATTCGTAAATAGGATGAAGTGACAAGCGGTGACAAGACAAGTATTTTTATAATGCGTTTATCAGATATAGCAGGAGTTTTTACTCTTAAACGATAGCTTCTGCAGACATAACAGGTTGAGATCTTTTCATATTCGTTCAATAAATTGATATCCACGGATGTTTTTTTTTTTTCTGCTGCTCAAAAACTCAACACACAGATCTACGTGCAAATAGCATGTTATCCTATTTAGATTCTCTCGCCAGATGGCGTGTTACTTACTTTCAGTTCCGAATCTTGGCGAAATGCGCTTTGGAAGTAATGCTGAAGTCAAACAAGTCGTTGAACGCTTCTTCCGTATGCAAAGCCAGTTTTTCCCGGAAGGCTTTCTGAAGCATACCAAGCGATATCACAAGTGTCTCAATGTCCTTCGCATTTATGTGGGAAAATAAAGTTAATGTCTTATTTTTGATGTCTCATTTTATTTTTTCATTTTTATACACAATTCTGACCACAGCCAACAGAGGAAACTTATTTTCCAACTCCCCTTCGTACATTGATACTTCGGGCACTTCGCGGTACTCTTCTCTTCCCTCTGCAGGGAGGGGGGGGGGGGTTCATTCACTTTGGGGCCTCTAGTCTAAAAAAAAATTATCTTTTGTTGTAAGCACTTGAGCCCCTCCAGAAACAAAATTCTGGCTACGCCACTGACTCTACCGTGTTGAAATGATCTCCTATGCGGCTTCAGTTTGTTTCAAATAGTTAGATTAAATGAAAAACTAACAGAATATAATAATTTATGATTTATTTCTATTCGCTTTATTTTAACCACAAAAAAGTAAGTGGTTCAAACATTTTTCCTTGCTTAATTTAAGTCATTCTGTATACAACTAATGCGTTTTCTATTGCTACAATATTTTGATCATGGCTTGAAGTAGTTTAAAACTTCGTTTACGAACTAAAGTCACAGTGAAGCAACTTGGAAATTTATATATAGTCCAAAACTTTATTCCAGTGCTATATAAAACTGAAGTCAAAATAACATGATTTTTCGTACATTATTACATACTGAGTAAATCCAGAATATTTACATACATCACTCGAAATGGAATAGTCACCATTATAAATATCAAGGAGTTGACATGCAGTTGACGTTGAAATGACCTTTAACTGGAGCTGCTGGAAAACGCTTGATTTTAACTTTTAAATCCAGACGAGATTTAATCTAGTGACTCAACTAGACTAATCTAAAGCCCTGAATCGTGTAATAAGTAGCGACACGTCCGGCATCCTGGGGCTAAACGATGCTTTCTTCCTATGTCTGCTTTGGTGACCTTCCGCGTTTTTCTCCTTGATATTTTTTTAACTCCATGTTAATCTACAATCAAGAAGAAAACACGCTACTTCATTATAGCAGACACAGGAAGTAATTGGTATTTAACCCCAAGATGGCGGACGTGCCGTTACTAGGAAGGCTTTAGACTAATCAACACAGATGAAGTAAAAGCAATTTTGTCTAGAACTCCTTCTACAGTTGGAAATCGCGAATACTCGACGTTCTTTGATATCATGCAAAAAGCTCAAAACCGGGAGCTTCGCCGCTCTTTTTCACTGTTTAAGTTCAGACAACAATTTAAGTTTCCTATATTTCTGTCAATGACTATTGCTTGTGTTGAAACTCCAATTCATATATGGCGTAGGATCACTGTACTGTCCCATATCTGCTTGGAACAAAATGGTATTGATATGATGTTCCACAATGTGTCTTGTAATTGGATTGTACCGTCTCAACTTCTTTAGAACCAGTTCTGCGAACACCTCGCACTCGCTTCGTTCTACATTTGCTTTCATTTTAATATTAGAATCTCCATTTGCGATCGAAGGTTCTGGGTCAGAAGTCCTACTTCTTTTCAATTTGGAAGTTGCAATGGTAGAAGAACGCGTCAGTTGAGAAGACTCGTCTCTGCTTCCATCGCCATGCTGAGGAGGTAAGTCCAAGCGATCTGCTGCTGAAGAGGTGGATGCTTCTGTAACTGCTGGACTTGCAGGGTTCAGGCAGATTTGAATGGAGCCGTCTTCATCACTTTCATGATCAGACTGCAAAAATAAAGAAATAATGCTAGGTTTAAAAGTATGCTTTGTTTTGTGGAAAATAAGAAATAAATTGGAGGACCTGGTTAAGACATGGGCACATGGGGCTCAAAAATTTCGGGCGCACCAAATCTGTTGTTAAGTTTTTCAAATTGGAGTTATTTCACAACGCAAAATGGTAAATAATAAATCAGACTGCAAAAATAAAGAAACAATGATAGGTTCAACAAATGGAGAAGTAATGCTTTGTTTTGTAGAAAATCTATATATATATATAAATGAATGTTTGTCTGTATGTCATCCATGAACTCAAAAACTACCCGGCAGATTTGGCTGAAACTTTCACCGTTTGTTATTTTTGGTACTGGGAATGTTTATAGACCAGTTCGAAAAAAATCCGATCGATAGTTCCTTTTTTATTCCAATTTAAGTCACAATCCATTAGATAAATACGTATAAAATTATCGGCTGCAGAAATTAATTCGCGTGAAAGATCTCATTGATATGAAGTTAGCTGTTGCCATTTTTCTTGAGTTTGAACAAATAAATTCTTTCTTTATTGTTTTATGGCTTTTCATGCAACGGGGGGATTTAAAACTTTTTCTATTTGATATTTTTAGCGATTGATTGATCTTGCAAACTGCGTGAGTACAAAATTTGAGTATAGTCACGGCTTCACTTGATACCTGGACCGATTATTATGAAAATTGCTATTTATATGTATTTTTCCACGGAGAAGGTGCATAATATGCTCGTTGAAGCCACTCGCCACCAGGTGGCACTGCAGAGTAGCAACTTCTGCCCCGTTCAACCGATTGTCATGAAAATCAGTATAATGATGTATTTTTTTGTTGGCGTAGCAACGCGCGTCAGGTACAGCTAGTAAGAAATAAATTGGAGTGCCTGGTTAAGGCATGGGCACATGGATGGGGCTCAAAAATTTGGGGCGCATCCAATCTGTTGTTAAAGTTTTTCAAATTGGAGTTATTTCACAATGGAAAATGGTAAATAATAAATGTGGAAAAAAAATTCTACTTAAAAATTTTAATCTTTTTTGCAAATTCCAAAGTCAATCCTAACTCAGCTCTAAATTTATACTATTAGATTGTATTTAAAAGTTATATCATAGAAATGTTTGATATTTTCTGCCTATTGCAGGCCAGTCAAAATTTTTGAGATCTTACATTATAATAAAAATGTATTATATGAATTGCTTCCAATTGAATACAGGTACCATTGTAATATAAGATTTTGCCAAATCTAGCCTATCTTAGTGTAAATCTTAGTGTTAGGTGCAAGCTTCAAAGCATTTTATTACTTCTCTATATAAGATATGCGGGTGGAGGGAGGGGGGATGACACCAAATAACGTGTCCAGTGTCCTCAAAACTCATAGTCGGGTCTTGAATTGGACTCAGCACTATTTTCTTACATTTTGTACTTTAGAAAAAGAAAAACGGTGAGGTTAAAAACTTACAGACACTTAACAGTTTAAAAGCCAAATTTAATGATCACATAATGTAACTTTGAAATGCCTTCGTCACCTAAAATTTGCATCTTATCTCGAACAGGACACCAAACCTTAATAATTAGGATAACAATACGTAGTGTCAAGCATTCATAAGAACGATATAGAAGTAACTTTCTTGATTGGTCACAATACACTAGTTTTATTTCTTCGTATATATGTTGACATATTGTTGGATGCTAATAATTTCAAGTGTATGCAGCAAACGACCTGAGAGGTTGGCACAAACTTTTTGCGTGAAAATCGACTCACATTATCGATAGGTTACAAAGTAAACAGCTATAGCAAAAATTGCTAACATGTGTCCTACATTATTTACTGTAACTGCTGATTCCTTCAAGGGCCCACTTTGTAGATGGAGTAGTAGTTTGGATGTCACTAAACTAGATTAAAATTAAAAAAATATGTAGCTAAAAAAAATGTAAGGACACTATCTTAAATATGTTTAAACTTTTGAATGTCATTTTTTTTTTTTTTTTGAAAAAACAGTACCTTCGAAACTTATTCAAGAGTGCACGTAATTATTTTTAAAATGAGCCGTCATGCAACTCTGTAGCTTCCATAGAACTTGAGTTAATGGGCGTCTCCAGAAGGAGGGCAATGGAGGGCAGCTTCCCCCCTCTTTCCATCCAAAATAAAAGCATTTAAAATGAAACCACAAAAAAAAAAAAAAAAAAAGCCTTTGAATTGACGGTTGCTTCAATTTCTACAGAAGCAACTGTCGTACATTATCTTTTTACTAGAAAGTCGCCCGTCAAGGTATGGCGGGTGAAAATTGCTTCTACTCGAACGAAGCAATTGCCTGTTTGGTGATATTTAGACAGTTGAAATTGTAGCCCTAACTCCAGTAGGTAGCGTTCATTGTTGACCCTTCTTTTGTTTCTTCATTCTTCTGAAATGACACAGCCTCACCAGGAAAAAAGTTAAGTTACGGATCGAGTTCAGCCTTGTCACAGAAAAAAGGCGAAAGATTAGCAGAAGTTTGAAGGGAAACCAGAGCATTGTCACAATGGGGTCGTTTCCAAAATTTTAAAAGTATTTTTTTTCTGAAAGAACATGCTTAAAAACATAGGATCTAACCATTTTTTAAATAATTTGTTTAAGTTTAATATTTTAAAAAAATTACTTAAATCGTTGCGCTTTCATTGTTTACATTTCTTGCCGATGACATCACTAATGATGAAATGCCATTCTGTGTTGCCATTCACAGAGCAAAATATTTAATTCGTATCTTTACTCACGTGTATAGGCAACGATAGAGTTGATAGCAAGCGTAGAGTGCAATTTTAATTCGCTTCTTGATTATCATAACGTGGAAACGCAGTACAAAATACGCCAAAGAGCATCATTTGTGACGTCATCAAGACCACGCCTTGTTTGCAAAATTGGACATTTTAAAAAAATAATTAAAAAATAACTGTTGGGAAAATGAAAAAAATTTTCTGGGTCCATATTATTATTATTATTTTTTTTTTTTTTGCTTATTCTATCAATTTCAGTGACTAAAAGTAGTACTTTTGACTGAAGGAAACAACCCCATTCGCAACCCTAATAAACTATAGGGGGCACTGCAGTCAGTCTAATGGCGGACGAAAAAGGTAAAACAAACAAATGCCGTAACTTATAACTTGCATCTACGCTTCGTGAACGGCAGTAATTTTTCATCGTGTTTGTGGGAAGCATTCTTTTCTATTCTCCTGAAATTACATTACACCACAAACTGTCTGAAGCCTGTAATTTAACCCAAAGAAAACACGTGGAATGGAATGTTTTAACTTTTTTCTTTAGTATTGTTCACCACCGCAAGGTAGTGTATTCGAGCTGTGGAGTTGCGAATAAAGATTTTCCCTGCATGTTAAACGTTACCAAAAAATATTATCAATTTATCATGCCGTGGCGCGAGTTTCATTGTTGAAACTCGCGGGTTACTCGATCATTGGCTATTATTTATGTATTTATATTGGCTATTACTTATATTACATCTGCTTTGGGAACCCATTGAAAAGTTAGAATTATTGGTGTTTAGTTAGGTTAATAAATACTACTATAATTCTGCTATAATTACATTGCTTCTAAAATCTTGACAGGGAAGGGGCAACAGACCAGTTCGGACCTGAAGAGCGGAACCTGAACTTAATTTTTTGGGAGGACGGAAACTCTCAATTTGAAGAATGGAACTCCAAATTGTTGCCAAATGATGATAATTTTACAAAAAAAAAAAAAAACATATATATATGTAGATAGATATATATATATAAAATCACATTAACAGAACCTTTAAATATAAACTGTCGCGCAAATCTATTGTTTATCGCCAAACTCGCCAAGCGACCGCGTTACCGTAACCCAGCCGATTAGTGAGCGAAGCAAACTCCGATCGATTAGTGATCCGATCAAAGAAAAAAAAGTCATTTGATGAAAACGAATCTCGCCACCCCTCTGGTGAAAAGAAATAATTTTCTTTAACTAAAATGCGTAAACGCCAAATAAAAACCTAAAAACAATTCTTTACAATTCAAAATATTTCGCTAAAAAAAACCAAAAAAAAAAGTAAATAAATAAATAAATAAATAAAATAAATTACATGAACAGTAGTTTTGACACCGTAAAATAACCCCGCAACTCTATTGTTTATCGGCAAACTCGCCAAGCTACCGCGCTACAGTAATTAGTGATCGAAGCGAACTCCAGTCGATAAGCGATCCAATCTTTCAAACAAAAACTTCGACTGCTTCCACATTTAAACGAAAATTTGGGAGTTTTGGAAGTTGCCTGTCTGAAGTTGCACAGAAATATTCTTCATAAATTTCTTCACTTTTTTGTTCTTTTAAGTCCCCCCCCCCCCTTTTTCCTTCATGTCCTTAACAAGGGCCATCGGATTTTCTATTCACTATGTTTCTGTATAAACGGTATGAAGGAACTTTTCAGAGGCTGAAGGAATCAATTTTTATTGATACCCCCCCTCCTCCCTACCCCCTACGTATCATTTCTTGGGGCGATTGGCACTGAAGACTGATCAGCAGCAGTTCCTATCGGGTTTCCCTCCTCATAACTTTTTGATACGGGGCAGCTACTGAAGAAAGTGTTCACACACATACACACATGGAGCGTCTTATCTCCTTTCCAACAATGGTTGACTCGATTTCAGCCTACTTAAAATATGAAAACTTGTCAAAATTCTTACCTTTCAAACCTCCAGTGCAAGTTGGACATTACTCGAAATCAACAAAATCCCTGGAAAGGCATTTAAAAATTTTAACCAAAATTTTAAATGCGGTTTTTGATTTAATTTTCATTCATCTGAGGCATTATCATTTGTATTACTTCTAAAATATGTATTCAATTGTGCGAAATAACTGTAGTCTACAGTTCTACAGTAAGTAGAATAATCTGTTGCTCTAATTCTAGCAATTATCGGAATTATCTCGAATGATTTATACATTAAAGCAAATACACAGGATTAATACACGAAAAATAAACATTTAACTCTAATTTTTACAGGGATCATACTCATTTTTAAGTGAAAATTAAGGACATTTTAAGTACCAAAACAATTTTAAGGACTCATCGGAAATGATTACATAACTTTAGGTCAATATTTCAAAGTTTTCCGGGGGGGGGGGGGAGGGCAAAGTACTTGTGATACATACTATATAGTATACACGTACACAAATGCATAATATTGTTTCCAAACGAGCTGATGTGTGCATCACACGACTTCCTTTTACTCCAATTTAATGTCATTTCCCCATTATTCGCAATTTTAATGTGATTCAATTTTTGTTCTCTAAATATCACCAACAGTGGCCAAATTCAAATCAGATTTTATAAAAATCGCCAAATTTATCGCCAAGTTGGCGATAAAACTTAGCGACTAAAAGACTGGCGATATATCGCCAAGTGTCCGCCAAATTATAAATAACACCACTTGAGTTTACATCGAAATTAACAATGATTTCCCCCCAAAAAGGGGCAAAAGACCCCTTTAGAAACGCCTGAATGCAACCAAAAGAGGATGTGCACAACTAGACCCCACTAGGAGTCTACGTACCAAATTTCAACTTTCTAAGACATATCGTTCTTGAGTTATGCGACATACATACGCATATACGCACATACATACATACGTACATACAGACGTCACGAGAAAACTCGTTGTAACTAACTCCGGAATCGTCAAAATGGATATTTCGCGTGTTGTTACGTTCTTAGGCACTTATCCACGTGTGGTCGAGTCGAAAAAAAACTCAACATTCATTCGGGGGTGAGCAAAATGGAAATTAAGGTCGATTTTTGAGTGAAAATTTTTTCGCGAATACAAAAGGAAGTAAAAACAGGGAGAGGCGCAAATGACTGGAATGTCCCATAATCCGTGAAAATTTTTTTAAAATTTCATACATCACAGGGATGAGAGTAGTCAGAGAGCAAAAAGGAGGAAATAAAAAAAAAAGAGTTCTAAAAATCAAACAGAAAAGAGATGAGATAGATCAAAATAGCCACTAGTCCATGACATTCTAAAATTCACCAAAAATGGCTAATTGACCAGTTTCAAAGATAATACGAAATTTTTTCCCTATTGAGCAATCACGATTCACGATTGCTTATTGTTCTCATTTGACCGTCTTTGGTGTCCGTGCCTTTTTCAACCCCCACCGTCACCTGCAGGTGCGACTCGGTCTCCCGGTAGCCGCTCCTGGTCGCTGCCGTCCTACACACATGCACGCTCGTATATATACGCAATCACACACATACACACATACTCACAGGTCTACGCACACACAAAAGCCTACACATACACAACTAATACACACGTCTCCGTTCAAGATGAGAGGTAGACTTGGAGGGACAGGAGCCTTATCTAGAAACAAGTGAGTAGGGTAGTAAACCAATGGGTAGGGTCCTGTTGCAATTCGTGATTGCGAAAAACATAATTTGAATTCAAAATTTCAGAATTCAAATTAATTTTTCCTTTTTAATTATGCTTGAAATAATTCAATAGTAATTAAAACAATACATGACACATATTGCTCTTAAAGCATAGCATTTATGTAGAAAATTAGTTGTATATTAAAGCATTATTTTTTAGCATTTTAAAGCATACATTATTGGAGTTAGAGGCAAATTAAAGGAAAAGAACTAAAACCTCTTTTCTTCAATATATTTAAACTATGGTTTTGTTATTATTGCTTTTCATTTGTTATTGTTACTAAAGTCTCATTTTGTACAAATTTGCTATATTGCACCATTTCTCGCAAGTTTGTTTATTTCTATACGAATTTAGATTTTGAAAGAGAGGCAGCAATTTCTAACTCCCAAGTCCTCGAATAAAGGGGTAGATGAAGCTAGAGTTCAATCTTGGCTGCAGCACTCAGTAATATCAAGTTTTTATATTCTTTAGAGAAAAATGTCTTTTCTTACTTCCTTTTACAAAAAAGGAAGTATTGTATTGCAAAAAAAATTTCACTCAAAAATCGACCTTAATTTCCATTTTGCTCACCTCCGAATGAATGTTGAATTTTTTTTTCGACTCGTCCACACGTGGAAAAGTGCCAAAGAACGTATAGACACGCGAAATATTCATTTTGACGATTCCCGAGTTGATTACACAAGTTTTCTCGTGACGTTTGTATGTACGTATGTATGTCGCATAACTCAAAAAGGTAAATCCTAGAAAGTTGAAATTTGGTACGTAGACTCCTAGCGGGGTCTAGGTGTGCACCTCCCCTTTTGATTGCATTCGGGTGTTTCTAAAGGGGTCTTTTGCCCCTTTTTGGGGGGAAATCATTGTTAATTTCGATGTAAACTCAAGTGGTGTTATAATTTGGCGGACACTTGGCGATATACCGCCATTTTGGTCGCCAAGTTTTGTCACCAACTTGGCGACAAATTTGGAGATTTTTTTTATATTTTTTTAGTCTGGTTTCAATTTAGCCACTGTTGGTGATATTTAGAGAGAAAACTATTGAATCACATTAAAATTGCCAATAATGGGAAAATGACATTAAATTGGAGTAAAAGGAAGTCATGTGACGCACATATCAGCTCGTTTAACTAAAAACATATGAATTTAAGGTTTGAAAATGAGAATGTCAATTTTAAAATTAGGTTTGTTTGTGAAGTAAAAATTAACAGCAGAGTAAAAAATCTAAGTTTTCCTTTTGTGGTAGAACGTACTTTCACACAGCAAGAATTGAAAATAAATATATAATTGATTATCCTTTTTCCTCGCATTGAAACTCATAATTTGGTTTGAAAAACACCCATAATACTATTTCAGGATCAAAAAAAAAAAAAAAAAACCTTGAAGTTGCTTCATTTAATCATGAAATTCCAAAACATTTTACAGGTTTTAAAGCATAACCTAAACTTTTCTTAAATGCACGAAAAAAAAAAAAAAAAAAAAACATGACAAGTTTTAATACAATTTGTATTGAAACTTGTCATGGTTATTTAATCCGAGACTGTGGGAGTTGGACCACATTCCTTTGCATTTTTTCTAAAATAAATTTAAGAAATAAAAATATTATTGAAATAATCAATAAAATAAGCAGATATAAAGTAGCATATGGTAAAAAACCTTTCAACATTTAAAATAACTGAAATATTTGCAGGATGCAAAAAGATTGAAATAATCACGTGTTCGACGTCGTTAGCATGTCTCCCAAACATACGTTTTCGGCAGATATCCCGAAGAATGAAGATCTGAAGGGTAAAATAGAACAAATAAGAAAACAAGGACTGAACTTGATATAATTTTCAAAAAATTAAGGAAATTTTCAGAAAATTAAGGGTTTTCTAAGAGTTCTTTTAAGGAAGTACGAACCCTGTAAAATTTACTGCCCATTTTTACTTTTTTTTTTTTTTTTTTTTTTGAGTTATGAGTCTCTTTTACCGGAGGTTCGACTTTTTCAGGCATGGAAAATAGTGAAAAATAAATTTATATTACCTCAAAATATTCTTCGACTTCAGCAATATTGAAGCTCTCTTCTTCAGTGGATTGAATTGACAGTGGCTCCTCTTCGAGAAGTGTAAATTTAAGCAAATTGAAGTACCAAAGTTTCGGGACGTATACTTCACTGGGATGATCCACCAACTGTGAAGCTTTAACTTTCCTTATTTCTTTCCGGAATGCGTTTCGCAAAGAATTAATTTTGAGTCTGACGAAATTTATATCCGCGTTTGGACATTCGGTTGAACACAACTTCACAAGTATTTTGTAGGCTTTTTCTTTCACTGGTTTGTTCAAGTAGTCCGGAGATTTAGGATTCCACAAACAAGGATAACTGTAATATGTTTTAATAAATTTTTTAACGAGATTAACACTCAGTGGTTCTCTTGTTGTAGGGCCAGACATTCCTGGAAATGTTGCTTCCGTGTAAAAGAAAAGAAATCTGTTGAAGAGAGACGAATTTTTGTGTGTATACCATTAACGAGTCATACAAGACTGTCCCAAATTGGAATGACGAGAAACGTTCTCCTGAATGCTCGAATTCCAGCGGTCCAACAGAACAGAGCGAAGAACTCGTCGCTTGTCCCGTCCCGTGTTGTACTTCAACCGATTCCCCACTGAGACCCAGTCCCCCATACCCCGGGGGTGAGATTTTCTAACATCACAGATGGGCGGAGGGAAGGACTGGGGGGAAAAGATTGCAGAGTTTTCTTGTGAGGAACCCAAATCCGATCCTCGCATCCCTCTTGCGTATGGGGTAAATGGACTGCTCCGGTTTGGGGACAGGCTGAGGCTGCTGAAGTAACCATTAAAAGTTCTTTGGTTGGTTCACTGACTCCCTGATATTTTCTCCCTCTTGCTCTCTTTTTTTGCAAGGGGGGGGTCCTAGGGGGATCATGGCGCAGGCTGCGCCACTGAAATTTTTTAGGGAGGTGTTTTGTGGGGTATTTCTCACTGTGGGGGCTATTTAGCTGTAGTTAACGAGATTTCTATTTGCATAATCGGCTAGTTGGACGCGCCGAACTTGTAAAATGGGTCAAAACATTTTTTTTCCCTTCTACCGAAAAAAAATAATAAAATTGGTAGCGATTGTCTGAAAAATTAAGTTTTTTATGAAAAATTTAGTCGTCGCATTCGATGATTCTATTTCGCTATTTTCGGCAGAAAGCATATTCGGATCATAGCATTTTGTCGCAAAAGATGCAGTTTTTAAAATGTAAGAATGACGAAAGTAGCAACAGACAGTGAAGGTTGTCTGGTTGTCGCATTTACAAGCACGGGGATATGTTAACCGATCGTGTAAAATTGAACTCTACGTTCGAGAAGGCGGGGCGAAGTACCATCTCGTGGAAAACGGACAATACATTTGGATGACAGAACTATACATACCGGCCGGCAGAATATTTAAGTTTAAGATGGTTTGCAAACTATGTAACGTGAAATATTTCGTGACTCGTGAGAAAAGCATCCACATTTGATTATAAGTTCAGTGCACATGAATAATATATCCACAGGTTTTCTTTCTAAGCCACAAAGTACCGAACATTTCATAACTGAACTTGCAATATCTTTATCTTTACTAATAATAAAGCGGAAAGTCCCTCTGTCTGTCAGGATCTTTGTCTGTTGGATCTCTGTCTTTCAGGATCTCTCTATGACGCGCATAGCGCCTAGACCGTTCGGCCGATTTTCATGAAATTTGGCACAAAGTTAGTCTGTAGCATGGGGGTGTGCACCACGAAGCGATTTTTCGAAAATTCGATGTGGTTCTTTTTCTATTCCAATTTTAAGAACAAAATTCTCATAAGATGGACGAGTAAATTACGAAATTATCATTACGTGGAACCGTAACATGGGCACAAGTCAATTGGCGAGAAAATTCACCATACATTATTTATAAATATACAGGCGAACCAAAAGACCTTTTAATTTTCTATTACGGGCAAAGCCGTGCGGGTACCACTAGTCATAAAATATTTTCAGACAAATAATTGAATTCATGGAATTAATTTTTGGACTAACTATTGGCATTTAGAGTTCCTAATTCACTTAATTGCTAGGACAAAAACATTTCGTGACTAGTAGCACAATCAAAAAGATTTTTCGTGGTGTGGGGAGGGGGCGCAACATTGAAGGGGGAAAAAATGACCTGATAGAAGGGGGGGGGGATTTTCCGGGGTAATCCCCCCAGAAAAATTTTAAAATTTATTATAGTTTAAAAACTCAATTTTAGGCTTTCTTTGCTGATGCTTGGGGAAAAAATTTACAGAGGTCTCGGTGGAAATTTCTAAAAATTGAAGCCTTAAAAACGCAATTATAGGCCATATTTATTGACTTTAGGGTCAGAGACTGTCCCAGATCGATTCTTTTGTTTAAAAAAAGGGTTAAAATCAATCCCCTGCAAATTCCCAAAATTGAAGTTTCAAAAACATCTGCCACATGGTACTCAAAATATGGATTTTTCAATTTTACGTTAAATTTTTAATTTTAAATAGATAGTTTTTTTATTATTATTCATTCGCAAATGTTTGATTTGAAAATGTGTTCGCTAATAATTTTTGAACTTTATATATTTTTTAAATGTACATGTAATTTTTCAAAAGGTAAATTGAAAAAAAATAATTTTTTTGTTGAAAATTATAAATTTTAGGCCTTCTGCTGGACACCTAAATATATTTTTAAATTTGGATGAATAATTTTGTGGTACATGTAAGGCTATAGGGGCAACGTTTTATCAACACGACATTTCGAACTTTCAAAAAAAAAAAAAAAATATTCGGGCAAGGCTGGTTTACACTTTCAGACGCAAGTCGGCGCGGGTTGCCGTTGTTTAAATTATATAAACTTTTTTCACAATTGTTTTGACCTAAATGGAAAAATATAAGAGTGTGCGATTTAAAAAAATCAACCTTTGTTTTTTATTTTATTTTATTTTTAATTTATTTATTTTTTTTTGGGGGGGGGGGGGACGGACACAATCTAGTTCCCATATTTACACCTATGCCCGTTTTTACACCTTTTCCTTCTTCTCTATTATGTGCTGTGTAATCCCGATTTAACGATTGTCAAGGAACTGGAAAAGTTATCGTTAAATCAAGGATATCGTTAAATCGAGGAGCATAGACATTCAATGCAGTCAAATCCGGACCAGTGAAATGTATCATCAAATTGAGGAAATCGTTAAATCTGGTATCGTTAAATCGAAGTTATACTGTATATATCTATACATAAATGTTATCAAATTATTCCATGAATTTGAAAATATACAATAGACTCTTAGTAGTAATTCTGACTAACTGAAAATAATCTTACTGTGTTAGAGACTTCATTGTTGCTGGAGTCATGCACCTCTGTTTCCCAACATCTTTGAACAAAAGAATCTGAAAATAATAAAAGGAGAGGTTTAAGTCGACCGTAAGTCATCGAAGTTCTGAAAGCATAAGTGAATACATAAAAACAATACATTATTAAAAATGCTATTATTTTCTGCTTTATCTGGTTGTTGAAGACTCAGCTTAGGTTAAACTTTTATTAGTGCTCAGGGACTCCCCGATGAGAGGTCACTTTGACCTCCCAAAAAATTTCTTCATTCGGTGAATTTTGTCTGACGTTCGGCGAATTTGGAAAAAAAAAAAAAATTTTTTTTGATTACGAGAAAAAGTATACCTGATGTCTCTTTAAAGTAGGCAAAAATTCAAATTCATATTTTATCATTTGGTAAGTCGGTAAAATTCGGAATTTCAGTCAAATTCCCCCCTCTAACAAATTTAAGTTTGGTTATTATTTTTAGTTATTATTTATTGTATTATTATTATTATTATTGTTAAAGTAGAAAATCCCCCGTCAAGGAATGACGGCTAAAAATTGCTTCTACATTTGAACGAAGCAGTTGTCTGTTTGGTGATATACAGAAAAAATTGATAGTTGAAATTTTAACCCTAACTCCAGCAGTGGTTGGAAAAACTACCTTTTTTTGTAGCAAACTACAACTACTTTATTACAAATGTAGTTAACTACGACTACAACTACTTTTTTTTAATGTAGCGACTACAAACTACTTTTGAAAAGTAATCGCTACTTCGCTACTTAAAAATAAATAAATAAATAAATAAATAAAAAGTAAATAAAAAGCATACACACACACTGTTTGAGGATTGAACGGAAAAAATTTGAAAAGTTGCTCAGATTAATAAATTAGCTCATTTGAACATGGAATATTACTTAGAATTGGGTTGTTTCCTGTAGTCAAAAGTAGTTCTTTTTGTCACTGAAGTTGATAGAATAAGCAAAAAAAAAAAAAAAAAAACCATGGACCCAGAAAATACTTTCATTTTCCCAACAGTTAGTTTTTAATTAATTTTTCAAAATGTCCGATTTTTCAAACAAGGCGTGGTCTTGATGACGTCACAAATGATGCTCTTTGGCGCATTTTGTACCGCGTTTCCACGTTATGATAATCGAGAAGCGAATTAAAATTGCGCTCTACGCGTTCCTTGCTATCAACCCTATCGTTGCCAATACACGTGAGTAAAGATGCGAATTAAATATTTTGTTCTGTGAATGGCAACACCGAATGGCATTTCATCATTTGTGATGTCATCGGCAGAAACATAAAAATAAAAGCGCACCGATTTAAGTAATTTTTAAAAAATATTAAACTTAAACAAATTATTTAAAAAAAAGGTCCGATCCTATGTTTTTAAGCAAGCTCTTTCAGAAAAAAAAAAAAAAAACTTTTACAATTTTAAAAACAACCCGATTAACATTTCTTTCTATTTTTCTTTTTAAAACCATTTTTACGAATATTCACTGCAAGAAAGGATTTAAAAGTTTTTGAAAAATGTAAATAGAAGCAGTCCTAATTTGATTTAAATTTTACATCGGCATATATATATATACATAAAATTGATTAGATGAAGGAAACATCTTTCAATCAGAGGAGAAAAACTTTTAATTTTCTATATAGGAATTAATTGCTAGGGGTCTGGATCTGTACACTATCCCCTTTCTTACGCTATTGATAAAATGCTTTTTTTTTTTTTTTTTTGAGCAATCACGATTGCTTATTGTTCTCATTTGACTGTTTTGAATTCCTATCATTTTATTTTCCCACCAGCACAGCACCCTCTGCCAGCACCACCGCCGCGTCGACCGGCCTCACGATGCTGCTCCTCTTGCGAAAACCGTCTCCAGGTTGCGTCCATATCCTACACACACGCGCATACACACACACTCATGCCCGCTCACAGACACAAACACCACACACATACACACACTCATTCCTCCTCACAGACACAAACACATATGCCTACATGCACACACACACGCGCGTACGCACACAGCACTGCATACACAACACGCACACACATGCACACATACACACACACACGCACCCACACACATGCGCCTACACAAACACACACATATGCGCCTACACAAATACACACGCGCATTCATACACACACACGCTCGTGATTGCGAAAAACATAATTTGAATTCAAGATGCCAAAAATTCAAATTAATATTTTTGTATTTTTTTAAACTTAATTTAAAAGTAGTTTCCAGAAATCGCTACAAACTACTTTTTTTTTGTATCGAACTACTCGCTACTCTACTTTTTGTTTAAGTGATGAATTACGCTACATAGCAAACTAAAACATTGTAGCTACTACAGTAGCGTCGCTATATGTAGCGCGCTACTTACGATCACTGCTCCAGCAACACCACATTAGAGTCTCTAGTGTGGTGTTGAGTAGATAGCGATCATTGTCAGGGGTTCCCACCCCCTAAGGACAAGGGCGCAGATATTGAGGGGGGACCCCCCTCAATATCGCGGAGACCAATCCCCAAAAGCAAGAGCAACCTCCCCCAAAAGTGAGAAAAATATCCCTCAAAACACCCCCTCTAAAAATTTCAATGCCGCAGTCAGGGCCATGACCCCCCCCCCCCTTCCCCGGTAGGCATCCCTGTCATTGTTGACCAGTTTTTCCTTTCTAAATACTCCTTAAATTACAGTCTTACCAGTAAAACAATTAAGTTACCGAATCTATTTTAGCCTCGTCAAAATAAAGCATTTCTTTGCATGTCAAAACATTACCAAAAAATATTATCAATATTCTACCTTGCGGTGATTAACAATACTAAAGAAAAAGGTAAAACATTCCACTCCACGTGTTTTCTTAGGGGTAAATTACAGGCTTCAGATGGTTTATGATGTAATGTAATTTCAGAAGAATAGAAAAGAAAGCTTCCTACAAACACGATGAAAAAATTACTGTCATTCACTAAGCGTCAAAGCAAGTTAAAAGTTACGGCGTGTGTTTGTTTTACCTTTTTCATCCGCCATTAGACCAGTGGCTGCAGTGCCCCTATAGTTTATTGGAGTTGCAAATTATATATTCTTACTATTAACATTATTTGTGAAATTAAAATTGATATGATTGAAATCACATTTTGTTTACATTGAAAGAGATAAGAGACCGTGATCAAGGGAAAGGATATAGAGGTGAACCCTTCCCTTTGGGAAAAAAAAAAAGTAAATTTTAATTCAAGTTAAATATTGAGTAAAAATAAAAATGTACCCGACACGGACCTGGTTGATCTGTGAAAAAGATTTTGTATCCTATTTTATCTCCTGAAAGAAATAAACAAATGATAATAAACCTAGGTATAGCAGTAGAAAGGAAAACGGATGATTTGGCATTGTATTATCGGTCCTTATCTTATCGTTTTGTTTCGCAGAAGATGCAGTCTGCTGCCAAAAACAACCTGCAAGAGCAGTATTTATATGTTTATTATTATTATTATTATTATTATTTTTTTTTTTTTTTTGACCAATGCCCCCACTGCTAATATGCTACAATACCGATACCCTGCGGTAGGGGCGCAGCAAGATGGGTTTGTGCGGAAAAGTCAACATCAGAATCCTTTGTTTTACACACATTGCCAATCCTGCTATGGTAATTTAACTTATAATCATGGTACAGGTGAGGTCTATTATGAGTTCTCCCCCTCTCCCCCCCCCCCCCCAAAAAAAAGCTAAATTCAGGCTGCGCTAGTATACGTGTATACATTTGTAAAAAAACTTGATGTAGCTATTAATAGCGTTTCAAAACTTAAAATTCTAGTCCAGGTTATATTCTATAACACGTTTTCTCAAAAGAAACGAATTTGTAAAAACTTTCGTTGGTTTGAACAGGTATTTAAAAATCTTCTTAGCACAACTTTTTTTTTTTCTTTAAGGGATGGGGGGGGGGGGACAAAATGCACATTGTGCAAGGGGTGGAGAACATGTTGGGGAAAACAATATGGAGGAGGCCCCGAAAGAATTATTTGTGACAGGTCACTAAATTTCTGTGCATGCCTCTACACATATAAAGACATTTTATGAATAAGGGAGAGAAATTTTCGGCTCGTTATAATCCCAAGTACATATAATGCCCCCAACATTAGTTACCCTGTCATTCGTATCGATTACCGTACTATAACTAACATAACATGAACACAACCGTCGTCTCAAGAAATAACTTTTTATAAATGTGGATGTCGTAAAATCGCAAATCCTTTTAGTAGCTTTGTTTTGAATTTCGATTTGACTAATTTCTGTAGCAACTACGGCGATTCCGTAGCAGTTGAAGGGCTGCCTACATATATAGGGACTCCCCTTTTGACTTCGAACGTACAATAATGTGTTTCTAAAAACAAAGGTAAATTTTCCTCCTGCTACGTTGACACCCGAATATCTTTGAATGACATATTGAAAGTAAATAAAAATTTGAAGGCTTACCATTTCCATATTCTACAATTTTGCAATTGAGACTTTCAGACAATGTTGGCGATTCATCGCTAGGTTGGAATGCAATCAGTTCTTGGATTTTCTTATAAAACCTCCATTGAGAAACTTCACCAGATGTTTCAACTTTGACCTTTTCTTCCCTGAAATTATAAAAATTAATTTTCAGTGGAACTCCAATCTCCAACTATCCAAACTCCAAATTGCTTTCAGAATTTCAAGAAAAAAAAATAATAATAAGTCGAAAACGTACTGAATTCGAAAAAAAAAAAAATAATGATTGTGTCTACGCGCGTTATTGATATTACCCTTCTCTTCGCAAAGTCAGACAAACAGCTTATTTTGACCGCGATCACCAAGATGCTCAGCAATCAATAACTTACAGTTTCATTTAAAGTATGGTCAGGGCCGATCCTGGGGTGTCGGCTGCCCGTGTGCAAAGACCTAATGTGCCGCCCCTCAAGAGTAATTTGCATATTTTGACTAATCTTTAACGTCCATATAAATCTTTCTTCAAATTTCTATATCAAGTTCTAATTAAAAAAAAAAAAAAAAGAAAACAGAAGAATGATGAACTTATAAGAAGGAAGAAAAGTTTTATAATAAGAAACTCCTTAAGTACAATTTACATCTTTTAAGAAAGTAATAGATGCCAAAATTTACTAGTCGTAAAAACGCATTTTATAGTCTGTCTTCGGTGACATCAGAGGAAGGATGGAGGAGGGGGGGGGGGGGTTGCTCCGAGAGAAGATTACCGAAATTTGCGTATGAAAAATAGTTTTAGTTCATCTTTGGTTGTGTTCGGTTGCAAGGACAAAAGAGTCGGGTATATTCAAGGTGCATGGAGAAATTTTCAAAATTGACGTCGAATATCGCAATTTTAGGAACTTTTTCGAGACTTCAGGGGAAAGCAATATTGGAGCTCTTTCCTAAAATTCTTTCAAAATTGAAATCAACTCGAAGCTATTTTTGGTGAGCGTAGCTTAGGAAGGGTCGCGCTCTTCCCTAAAATTTTCCGAAACTGAAGTTTTAAACACGCAATTTTGGGTTACCTTTGACGTTGCTAGAGGGAGGGAAATTCAATCATCTTCTATCGAAAATTTTCGAAATTGAAGTTTAAAACGCAAATTTAGGCTTTCTTTGCTTACGGTAGGGGATTTGGCGACCTTTCTCCGGGTGTTTCTCGGCACTATTGTTTCAAAAACCCATTGTTGACTTTATTTGAAAACGATAGGAATAACGTGAAAATGTTCTGAACCGAAATATTTTTCGGAACTAAAATCCATTATGGGTTATTTTTGGGAAGGAAGGGTTTTGGCGCTCCCAAGGTCCCAAGCGGATATTTCTAAAATCGCAATTATATATTATCTTTGGTGACGTTAAGGAAACTGGGAAGCTTCGGTGGATCTTTCGGATATTTTTCGATATTAATATCTAAAAAATACAACTATTGACTTTTGTCCACCTCACCTCGACCATTGATGGGTATGCATTAGCGCCGTAAAAAGTTACATAAACTAGGCAGTTTTAATCCGGAATTTCTTAGAAATTGAAGTCCCAAAATACTATTTCAGGCATTATTTAAGAACGATGAGACTAAGAGCGGGCGGGGGACTCAGTGTGCCCTGACAAACTGTTTTTTTGAAACTGAAGTTAATTTCAGGCTAGTTTAGGCAGGAAGGGTTCTGTGGCTCCACGGAACCGTCTAAAAACGAAATTTTGAGGTGTATAGTGATAGGGTTGGAGAAAAGGGGAATCCGGGATCCTTCTCAGAAAATTCTTGAAACTGATGTATGAAAAAAGGAATTTTAGTTCGTTACGTTACAATACGTTAAGTGAGAGGGGGTGGGATTAGAGGCCTCTCTAAAGACGTTAATTGAGACTGACTTTGGTAGTAATGTTTGGGAATGGATTTCGGGGCAATCCATCGCAAAAATTTCAAAAAAGAAATCCAAAAAATGTCATTAAGCAATTTTTGATGACATTAGGAAAAACTGTCCTCTGAAAACACATTTTGGATTTTAGAGTCAACATTTGCAGGCTATGTGTGATTAAGTTAAGGTGGAAGAGGTGAATTAGAGACTTAATTGGGTCCTTAAGATCGGTGGTTCAACCAGCGAAAGTTTCCGAAATTTAAATCCTAGAAACGCAACGTCAAGCCTTCTTTAGTGTCGTCAAGGAGGTCATGGCGTCCTTTTGGATTTTCGTTTTGGAGTTACATTTAAATTTGCTTTCCGGTGAAAGAGCCCTTTCCTCCCACCAGATCAGAAACTGGGCTGTTCATTCGGGATCTTAATTAGGAAAAATTACCGTAAAGGGGGAGAATTACAAAATGTTAGTTCGTCATTCAAATATGTTTGACTCCCCTCTTTCTCTCCACGCATCCATGATTATTGAACACAGAATTTGTTGTTTGAAATGCTTTCGAGAGTATCTAATCAGTATAGCTTCTCTTTTTCTTTACAAAAAAAATGTCTTCATTGTTTAGGTCTATAAAAGTTTGGGGGGGGGGGGGGAACATTAGTGGCCGTCCTTGGTGCTCCTTTTTGAAGGCACCCTTTCATGCTTCAGGAGGGGTGCCATTTCCCTCATTTCTCCTCCCCTGTATCCGTGCCTGATTAACGGTTCTGTCATAAATTTTTCAACCAAATGAAGCATGTGTGTAAAGAGTAAATATTGATGGACAATGAACCAACAAAATGTCCCCTAACATTCTATTTTTCTTAAACTATACTATGCTGTCGGGAAATCGAAACTTACGTACTTTGATAATTGAACATTCAAAATTCAGCATATTTATTCGATTTATTATAAGTTATCTTTTGAGAAATTCTTGATGAATTTTGCTTGATTATAAGAACTATATGATGCGGCCCGCGGCTGCCCGTTCTTTGGCCACCCTTGTGCGATGCACACCCTGCACACCTGCTAGGATCGGCCCTGAGTATGGTACGCACAACGTACATAATGTTTTAATGTACAACACTTACAAGTAAGCTCAGCCTGCAAGGTCGCACTTTTCTATTTGATAAATTAAAAAGTCTTTTATTTGAAAAATGCAGTAAAACCTGTGAAGTTGACCACCTGTTTAAGTTGACCACCTGTCTAAGTTGACCGCTTTTTTCAGGCACGGAATTAGCTCTTCTTATCATATAAATCAACCTCTGTAAGTTGACCACTAAAGTATTGCAACACAAGCGGTCAATTTACACAGGTTTCACTGCAGTTTTTTTTTTTTTTTTTTTTTTTCTTTTTTCCTTTCATTTGCCACGTTTCTACAAATATACATTAATAAATTAGAGAAGACAACCTTTTCAGAAAAATTCAAATATCCGAAGTTTTGACTATCTGCAGGGCCGATCCTAGCAGGTGTGCAGGGTGTGCACCGCACAAGGGCGGCCAAAGCAAGGGGCGGCCGCGGACCGCATCACATATAGTTCTTATAATCAAGCAAAATTCCTCAAGAATTTCTCACAAGATAACTTATAATAAGTCGAATAAATATGCTGAATTTTAAATGTTCAATTATCAAAGTAAGTGTCGATTTCCCGACAGCATAGCATAGTTTAAGAAAAATAAAATGCTAGGGAACATTTTGTTGGTTCATTGTCCATTAATATCTACTCTTTACACACATGCTTCATTTGGTGCAAAATTTGAGACAGAACCGGTAATCAGGCATGAATACAGGGGAGGAGAAATGAGGGAAATGCCAGCCCCCCTCCTGAAGCATGAAAGGGTGCCTGCTAAAAAGAGCACCGAGAGCGTTTAATGTTTACCCCACAAACTTTTATAGACCTAAACAATGCAGACATCTTTTATTTATAAAAAAAAAAAAAAAAAAAAAAAAAAAAAAGAAGCTATACTGATTAGATACTCTCGCAAGCATTTCAAATAACAAATTCTGTGTTCAACAATCGTCGATGCGTGAAGAGAGAGTGGAAAATTGCGTCTCCCCTGAGAGTCAAACATATTTGAATGGCGAACTAAAAGTTTGTAATTTTCCCCCTTAACGGCAATTTTTTCTAATTAAGATCCCGAATGAACTACCCGGTTTCTTATCAGGTAGGAGGACAGGGCTCTGGCCCCGGGAAGCAAATTTAAATGTAACTCCAAAACGAAGATCCAAAAGGATGCCATGACCCTCCTTGACGAGACTAAAGAAGGCTTAAAATTGCGTTTTTAGGACTTAAAACTCGCAAAATTTTGCTGGTTGAACCACCAAACTTAAGGACCCAATTAAGTCTCTGATTCACCCCTTCCACCTTAACTTAATCAAACATAGCCTAAAAATGTTGGCTCTAAAATCCAAAATGTGTTTTCAAAGGACAGCTTTTCCTAATGTCATCAAAAATTGCTTAATGACATTTTTCGGATTTCTTTTTCGAAATTTTTTTGATGGAGGGCCCCGAAATCCACTCCCAAACATTACTACCAAAGAGTCTCAATTAGCGTCTTTAGAGAGGCCTCTAATCCCACCCCCTCTCACTTAACGTATTGAAAAACAAACTAAAATTGCGTGTTTCAAACATCAGTTTCAAGAACTTTCGGAGAAGGACCCCGGATCCCCCTTTTCTCCAACTCAATCACTATATACCTCAAAATTTCGTTTTTAGACGGTTCCGTGGAGCCACAGAACCCTTTCCGCCTAAACTAGCCTGAAATTGATTTCAGTTTCAAAAAACAGTTCGTGAGGACATACTGAACCCCCGCCCGCTCTTAGTCTCATCGTTTTCAAACAATGCCTAAAATACGATTTTGGGACTTCAATGTCTAAGAAATTCCGGATTAGAACTGCCTGGCTTGTGTAACTCTTCACACCTTTCTTCCCAAAAATAGCCCATAATGGATTTTAGTTCCGAAAAATATTTCGGTTCAGAACATTTTTAACGTCACCCCTATCGTTTTCAAATACAGCCGAAAATGGATTTTTGAAGCAATAGTGCCCAAAAACTCCCGGAGGAAGGCCGCCAGATCCCCTACCGTAAGCAAAGACAGCCTAAATTTGCGTTTTAAACTTCAATTTCGAAAACTTTCGATGGGAGATGATTGAATCTCCCTCCCTCTAGTAACGTCAACAAAGGTAACTCAAAATTGCGTGTTTGAAACTTCAGTTTCGGAAAATTTTCGAGAAGAGCGCCGATCCTTCCTTAGCTACTCTCACCAAAAATTGCTTCAAATTGATTTCAATTTTGAAAGAATTTTAGGAAAGAACTCCAACATTACTTTCCCCTGAAGTCTCGAAAAACTTCCTAAAATTGCAATATTTGACGTCAATTTTGAAAATTTCTATGCACCTTGAATATACCCGACTCTTTTGTCCTTACAACTGAACACAACCAAAGATGAACTAAAACTATTTTTCATACGCCAATTTCGATAATCTTCTCGGAGCAATCCCCCCTCCTCCGTCCTTCCTCTGATGTCACCCAAGACAGACTATAAAATGCGTTTTTACGACTAGTAAATTTTGGCATCTATTACTTTCTTCAAAGATAAAAATTGTACCTAAGGAGTTTCTTACTATAAAACTTTTCTTCCTTCTTATACGTAAGTTCATCATTCTTCTGTTTGTTTGTTTTAATTAGAACTTGGTATAGAAATTTGAAGAAAGATTTATATGGACGTTAAAGATTAGTCAAAATATGCAAATTACTCTTGAGGGGCGGCACATTAGGGCTTTGCACGCGGGTGGCCGACACCCTAGGATCGGCCCTGACTATCTGAATGGGGTCCGATCTCAATTCATTCGGACAATAGGAGTTCTGACGATTTGGCAAAATTTGGAGTTTCACTCTACAAAACTATCATCATTTGGCAAAATTTGGAGTTCCATTCGGCAAATTGAGAAAATCTGTCTTCCCAAAAATTTAAGTATCATTAATTTGTGATAAATACCATTTCACCTGGTAAAAACTTAGAAAAGACTGTT